>NW_024582624.1:536704-553697 GCF_018398535.1 Haplochromis burtoni
TCTTGGATGTGTCATTTGATCTTGGATGTAGTAAGCGACGTACGAAGAACAGGCCCCAGGTCGAAGCAAACTAAAAGTGCAAAGACAGTGTTTGCGTGGGGCACTGGGTCATGCTCCTGATGCTGCGAGATGGTTTGAAACTCTACTGAAGTTTAAAAAGTGCGCTTATGCCGCAAGCTTCTTGGATTTGAGCAAAGTAGGAATCTTCTGCTTATAGATTTTTAATCTTAAGAATGTTTTCTGTCTGGTAAATATCTGGGCAGGTTACATTTTGGGCTGCACAGATACACTCACCGGCCACTTTATTAGATACACCCTTTTGCCGTTTAATTCTTCATGGCACAGATTCAAGAAGGTCCGGGAAACGTTCCTCAGAGGTTTTGGTCAGAATATGATAGCAAAACAAATATTTGTCAGGTACACATCCATGATGTCAATCTCACATTCCACTACATCCCAAAGGTGCTCTATTGGACTGAGATCTGGTGACTGTGGAGGCCATCTGAGTAGAGTGAACTCATCGTCATGTTTGACAAAGCAGTCTGAGATGATCTGAGTTATGTGACATGGTGCGTTATCCTGCTGGAGGCAGTCATGCGAAGACCGGTAGGCAGTTAATACACAGCAGGATGCTCAATCATCCGGGGACAAAGCAGGATAGATCTGTGCTTTCATGTTGTTTACATCATCTCTGACCTTACCGATGGTTGCAGCAGAAATGCAATCTCAATGGACCAGGCAATGTTTTCCTGGTGTTTGCCTGGTGTGATCTTCTGCTGCTGCTACCCATCTGCTTTAGTCTGTCCATTCAGACATGCTCTTCTCCATACTTTGTTGTAATGAATTTCTTTTGCCTTCCTATTAGCTCAAAGCAGTCTGGCTATTATCCTCTCCACTCTGCAATCAAGACATTTTTGCCAAGAGAACTGCTGCTCACTGAATACTTTTCGAAGCGTTCCCTGTAAACCCTAGAGATGCTCGTTTGGGAAAATCCCAGAATATCACCAGTTTCTGAAATACAGATCACCCTGTACGGCACCCACAACCACGCCACATTCAAAGTCACTTAAATCACTTTTCTTCCAAATTCTGATGCTCACTTTGACCTTCATCAACTTTGTCATATCGTTAAGATGAGTTGCTATCTGATTGGCTGATTAAATATTTGCACTAATGAGTGGTTGTTCATGTGTACCTGACAAAGTGTCTGGTAAGTGTGTTGTGCAATTTTCCCAGCTTCTTATATCCATAAATAGAAGACAACATTTATTTTTCTTCTCACACATTTCTATATTTGGGACATTTCACTGACAAAAGAACAATTAGTGACCTTATATGAGTTGTACTAAGCATCTAAATCCACCAGGTGTCAGCAGAGTGACAGTTAATTTACCCGGATCTGGCTCTGTGACGATGGGACACATCTGGGACACACCCCTGCAAAGTGACTGATCCATGAATGCTTCTCTCCTTTTTTTTGGATGTCTGCATATTCTGTGGTTTAAATGAAAACTCACAACTGAAAATTTTAATCTGTAAATGTATATTTTAAAAACCTCATCCTGTGCTGGGTTTTATCGTGCTGGCAGGTGACAATTTCTTATGGAGGACCACAAGAGCCACGCGCATCGAAATAAAGAATTCTGTGCTTAAATAATGAATTGTAGAATAAATTCTGCATTTGTAAATTCATTTTTGAATTCCAATTTAATAAACTGCATTTCAAAATCCTTTTTGCATTTGCACTTTAATAAACTGCATTTCAAAATCCATTTCCCTTTCCTGTTCGCTCCGAGATTAGCTGCTGGATTAGCTCTTGGATTAATTTCCTTGCGGCTATTCAAATTAGCCACACCGTGGGATGTAAGGAGCTCTCTGATTGGTTGGACAGACACAGGCTGTCTGCTTGGATTTTTCTAGCTCATAGCTTCGCCCTGCTACGATGTACAAAGGCCGGTTCAGCCTTGGGATTTACACTCGGCTCGACATGGATATGTGAAGAATGAAGGGACCCTGCAGCGAAACGGAGAGCTCAACCTCTGACTGAGTGCCTGTTTTCGCAGTCTGACCACCTGTTGAAGGTAACGTGCTAACATGGCTAACGCTAGCATCACCTCACGTAGCCCCGTTATTTTAAGGTCATCTTAGCTTATGAAAATTTTACGTCGCAGCTGTACGAGCTAGCTACGTGTTTTGTAAGCTGCTGTGCTCTTCACAAATAAAGCTGGAATCAGCTCAGACTATTAGAACCGGCACTGAGGCCTGTTACATTTATACAGTGTTAGAGCAATGGCTGCAACCTACAGCCTTTAAACTAGCGATTAAAATGCTGACAGTAAACTCGTCAGTCCAGATGTTACCACATTACTTTATGATGCTTAGAGTTAAAACAACTGAGACAGGTTGATTAAAATAACAGCTGTCAGTTCTCTCATTCCTTATATCAAGACTGGAGATCACACTACTGATTTCAGTTCATTTAATATGTGAGTGCACAGATTAATTCTCAACTGGACATAAACGATGATCAAAGGTTGTATATATGATGAATTCATCAAATCCCAGCCTCTAACACAGTGCGCTGAATCTTAGCTTTGAATGTCCAGTATATTCTAATCAATGCAATTTAAGCATTCACTGAACCTACAGTATCTACACCTGTGTGGTAAAGACACAGATAATGAAATGTAATTATTAATACAATATACATCATGAAAAACGAAAGCTGAAATTGATTCAGTTTAGTACTTTTCTCTGTATGCTCTGTGATTATAAAGGCCTTAAATTCTGTGATACTGTAAATGATTTTCACAGAGGTCTTAACGTAGTTAAATCACTGCTGATAGTCTGGTTTTTTATATTTTCACGTTTTTGTGTCTGTAGGGCTGTTTGATGATGATTTGGACTCCTCTGGGAGATGAGGACACACCCACATCTGTTCCATACTGCAGCCATTGATGGTGTTATGGCTCTGAGGCAGCTTTGGGCCATCAGACGCACACACTGGAAAACCTTCATGCAGGAGAGACGGCCTCAGTGATTTAGGTTCATAAGCGAGTTCAAACATTTTCTGGCCTCTTATCACTTAGATTTCTTAGTCTTAAAAGTGAATGCATTTAAAGCAGGAACTGCACACCTAGCCACCAGAAGTTTGGCAGCATGAGTACTGTAAAGTTTTGTAGGGTCCTTGTTAAAAATTCCACAAGCACCACACCACATTTGTCATATAAAGTTCCATTTTTTACAATACATTGTTGAAATTCTCTCCTGCATGAAGTCCAGGTGCTGGTTTTCCATGCGCGTGGCTCTTGTGGTCCTCCATAATTTCTGACTGCAAGTAACTTTCTTATAGAGGCGAACAGCAGGACTGATTTTTGTTTACTGACTCTGGTCCTCGCTGGTTTCTAAGACGGCCTCAACAGTCCCCACATAAACCTTAAATTGTCGCTGAACTGGTAAACACGAGACGGACAAACATTGTCTCTGTTCACATTAATTTTATATACTGTTGTCACGTACGAGGCACACACACACACAACAGGAGTTTGTTGACAGCAAAGTAGGTTACATTCCTCTCTCTCCCAACACGACCATGAGTCTCTCCCACCTCCTTCCACTTCGCATAAAACTCTAATTTTATACTCACTACTACAGCAGGAAACTGAGTCAAAAACAACATCACTCTGTTCACACCCGCCCTGTCCTTCTCGGCCGGGGGTGAACCACAGCGTGGCAAGCATCGTGGGGTCCAGACTTAGGAGAGAGGGGCACTCCGGTTCCACACCGATGAACTGAAGTACAGTGGAAACCACAGTTTGAATATCACTTTCAGTACCTTCACTTTGATTTTATTTGACATTTTTTTTGTAAATACAGTGGCTCAGTATATGGATGCCTTTTTTCAACACTAATTACTGGTGTTTTTCTGCATTTTTCTGAAAATGGGTCATGCAAAGACCCAAAAAAAGGAGAGAGGTTATGTTTGGGATTGTGATTTATTATAAAAGAAAAAAAACCCCTCCTCTTTGTGTAAAGAGGTTTTTGTTTGATTTATAATCAAATAATTTTTTATCCACTTAAAAGTGACATTTATCCCAACCTACTGAGTGGTTTTATTTTCCTTTTTTGGACTCATAAAATTTGACAAAGTGAACCTGTATCCGGATCTGCTCTTGAGTAGTTAATACTTTGATTGAATGAGGCTCTGGTCTCCCAAAAGGAGAAGGATCCAGAGGTAGACAGCTATAGAGGAGCAGTGGTTTCCGAGGCTGAGCTCTGTTCCCTGCAGGCATTTGGTTTAAACTTGTCTCTGCTTTTAGAAACTTGGCCGTCAGGAAAAACATAACACCCCCCCTCCTTCACAAAGCCGCAAGCGAGTCACAGACTGGAGCAACAGCAGATGATGCTGTAGCGTGCAGCCTTCCTGTCTAAGTAAACAGTGATTCAGACGGATGAGGAGTGGGAGGCTGTGGTTTGCTCCAGCCTGGCAGCACCAAGCCTCTCCCAGCTCCACCACAACAGGATATGGTCCGTGGGCCCACACTGGCCATGGTTGCTTCATAATATTGTCTTCTCTAGCTTTTACCATTTGGTTCGCCTGGTAATATTCATGCACGCTGACTACCATGTGAGAAGCTGGACCCATGTTTCTGGAAAATATATCTCACTGTGGTGTTTTTGACCAAAGTGACAGTGAGTGAGGTTACTTTCCCTTCTCATCTGTGTCTTATATAACTCTACATACGCAAGTCTGGATAAGTGGGCACGGAGAAGATTAGTAATTAGGTTTCTGTGACTCAACAGATGGTACAGTGCGGATTTTAAGCACAACAGTTTACTATGTAACCACCGCATCTTTCCAAAACAGTAATTTTCAAACATATTTCAACTTTATGCTTTGATGGGAAGGAAGAAAATGTCATAACTCAGTCATAATTTTATAAAGTGTTTTGTTTCTATGCTATGGCTTACTCAACTCAGCCAGAGCAAGATGTCCTTCATCTTAGTCCACAAACTTTATATGAGTGTCGTGGCTGACCGCTGGCTTGCCAGTAACGATTTTATATGCGATGAGCTGATAAAATAAACAGACAACCTACTGGAGCGTTACATAATGAAAGTGTCGATTGTCGGCTGTTCCTCTTTGTGAAAGTTTCACTGCTGGGATTTTACCAGTGAGAGGCTTGCTGTGTTTAGGGATATGAAACATGAAAAGCTTCACTTACATGTGAAAAAGGAAGCTTTCATGAGATTCGGTGTAATCCTGTGAAAAACTAATATGCCCTTTCTACCTCCACAGGAATAAGGGGGTAAATGTCAGCTATGTGCTGCTAATTATATGCACTTGATTAACTGATCACCAGCAAGTGTGAGCACCTGTATAAGTGCAGATGTTTTTGATGTTTACTGGTCTGGAGCTTTAGGTGTGTGTGTTAACACAATCTCAGAAAATTCACCTCAACTTTGCATTGTGAAAAAGCTCAAGAGCTGCATTTCAGATTCTACGGGCCTCGGTTAGCATGTTAAATGTTAAAGTTCATGACAATAAAATTAGAAAAGAGGAAGCTTCTTCTCTCTAAAAAGAGAATGACAGCACATCTTAGGTTTGCATGTAAACAAACCACAAGACGTCCTTTAGACAGATGAGACCAAAGAAGAGATGTTTAGCCATAATGTACAGCACCACATTTAGCAAAAACCACACACAGCACATCAGCACAAACACCTCATACCAGCTGTCAAACACAGAAATGCAAGGGGTGGTAAAGCTTGTTTTAAATCCAAGGGGCACCTTGCAATCACTGAGTTAATAACAAAGAACTCTAAAGTCAAATGTTAGACCACCTGTGTGACAACTGACATTTGGATCAAACCGGGTCATGCAGCAGAGCTATGATATCGGCAGCAAATCTACAACAGAATGGCTAAAAAAGATAAGTCACTAATATTAGTGTGCATAACTAATGATAACAGGCCTCAATCAATTGAAGCAACTTTGTAAGAGATGTGAGAGACTGGTGAAGTCATACAGGACACCATTACTTTGAGTTAATACTGCTAAAAGTGCTTTGTTTTCACAGAACTGTGAAAGCTTTTTTGCCACATGTCTGTAGATTTTATTAATATTTACCAAAACAGACATTAACATGCAAAAGCAATATATATGGTAGGACCTACCTTTAAGCATACCTATAATATTATACGTTATTACCTCATGTGCCAAATAAGTAAAATCAGCTGATGGAGCTGTTGGAAAAATCTAACTTTGTTTTTTGTTGGGGTTTTTTTTTTTTTTTTTTTTAGTTGTAAAAATCCAAAAATGACAGCCAGTGCAAATGCTTTTAAGCTGGGCATTTTGCCTGTACCTTCATTACAGTAAAAAAATCAAAAACAAACTCAGTGGATTTACTGAACCTCTATACTGTAATAAATTTCCCTTTGAAGTTGCAGCACAGTTATGGTAATGCTGCCATAATATTTGACATTCCCACCAACACCCTGAAGCTGGACCCAGGCTGGTCCTGATTAATCACCATGGAAGTTTCAACCATCAAAGTCTAAACACTACAGAGCAGAACTAGCCATTATAATAACTCTAAATTAATGATTTGGACTTTCACATTTTCTACTTGCTAAAGGAAAATGACTGTACTGTAGCCTACACATCCAGTTTTTAGTTGTATTTACTAAGACGTGAGCGTCACTGTACAAAATTTCCTGCATTTATACAATGTTTTTACATTTTGTTAGTAGATTATTATTGCTTTTAGTAAATGCTACTTCTAGCACTTATCTGCTGTAGAAACAGCAGTACAGCGTCTACAGTTTGAGTACCTAATGTAACGCTGGGGTTAACGGGTGGCTTGTTGTGTCTGCACTGTGGTATAATTTCTTCCAAGGTTAGTTCTGCTCAGTGTAAACACAGACATAGTTGTTGAACCACAGTAGATGTTTTCACTTCAAGCCTTCAGGTGGAACTTGAACCTTGCAGCAACAGCTCGCTGCCACGCTGGTCACATTTTCAAAACAAATGCTTGCAACAATCCCAAATGCCACTAAAAGGGTTTATGGCACAAATGGCTGGTTTCACGGGCTCCTCGGAGACTGCAGTAAAAGAGGTAAATATAGAAACAACTAGTAGGCTGAAAATAAGGCTTTAAAGAGTGAAGCTGTGGTGAAGGGAAAGGGTGATTTGATTAAATGAATGTGCCCTGTTCTTGTTGTTTTCTTTGGTTGGGAATAGAGCAACAACGCTGCGAGAGAGACAAAGAGATAGTTTTGAGACAGGCAGCCGCAGAGCTACAGTCACCTCTTCTGGCAGGGTGGTTAGCGGTTGGACGGCTGTGTCCTGTCTGACCTGTGTGAGGTGGAGATGTGATAATACAAACCTGAAGTTAGAGGTCTGGAGGGAATTTATAGGGTTTTTTTATATGCTCTATTTGAGTCGACCACAGACGTCTGCTGCTTCCTCTGCTTTTAGGATGCACGTTGGAGAGGTGCGTAAGGAGACAGAGCAAGTGACGGGTACAGAAGACGCACACACACCCAGACAGAAAAGCAGGCATACAAAAACTTTCACACTCACACGCACAAACAAAATCCAGCAAGAACCAGTACTGCAACCCTCCTAACCTTTTGTGCGGTGGCTTGTGTGGTTTGGAAAACTCCAGGGTGTGTTGCAGTCCAACGGCAGTAGGAGTGTCAGAAGATGATGTCCTCTCTCCCCACACAGCCTTTCTATTAGCACTGTATCTGAATACGAGGAGTTCACTGCAGCTGTAAGTTATAGATTCACTGGCCACTTCACTTTGCAACACCTGTTCAGCCAATCACACAGCAGCAACTCAGTGGATTTAGGCATGTAGACATGGTCAAGACGAACTGTTGTTGTCAGATGGGCTGGCCTGAGTGATTTATATCCTGCTGATCTGCTGGGATTTCCCCACATGATCATCTCTAAAGTTTACAGAGAATGGTAAGCAAAGGAGAAAATATCCAGTGAGGGCCAGGTCTATGGGTGAAAATGCATTTTTGATGTCAGAGGAAAGTGGCTACTTGTTAGAGCCAAGCACAAGGTCATCTGTGAATGCACATCACATCAAATCTGAAGCAATTGTGTGATACTGTCATGCCATTATGGGCCAAAATCTCTCAGGAATGTTTCCATCTCCTTCTAGAATATGCTCCATGAAGAATTAAGGCAGTTCTGAAGGTAAAAGTGGGTTAAACCCAGTACTAGTAAGGTGTACCTAATGAAATGGCCAGTGAGTGTATTTGTACTTCACATTATTGCAACAATGTATAACATAAACTGGGAAATGTATTTCCTGAGAGTAAGAATCAATTTTGTGAGAGTGTCCTGGACCAAGATAAGCACAAAAGTCCTCCAACTGATTTTGTGTGTCAAAATTTCAGACAAAATTTTTTCTCCACGTTTTATTTTTATTTTAAATTTTTGTCACCCATAAACAGTCCAAATTTAGACCTGAGATTTTGCACTTAAAGTAAAAAGAAGTATAACAGTAAATCAGCTCACTACAAACTTCACTTCTGAAGGCAAAGGGGGGCCCAACTCTGCACCAGTAGAGCTTGTTAGTTTTTGGTTGTCCTTGACTTGCCAGTCACTGTGTTTTGTAAAGTAAGGAAATCCATGGAAATGCCACCATGCCTCAATTCAGATTTGAGAAAACGTCTCATTTTTTCCTAGGCAGGCCCTGCCCGCAACAATCAAGAGTTATGTAACTGCTTATCTCCCACAGCCAGGTCTAGACTGACTCACTTACACCCATTCTAAAACAGGTTTGCTACTTCTTGAGGAAATTGACACCATCTATGAAATGATTCTTGGCATCATTTCGTGCCAGGCTGACCCATTTGAGGACATTAGTACACAGAGTACACTCACAGCGAGACTCTCACACAGAGAATTTTCAAATACTGATATCTCTGCCTGTGACTTTGCACACAATGTCAGACTTCCTGCCTCAGAAAGTCTGGTCCAAGCTAAGGAATTGCATTGTAAATGGATGGGATGAATTATTATGGGTTTTGCCCTGCATGAAACCAGGAAATTCCCAAGAAGTGTAGGATTGTAATAAGATCTCCCACTCACTATCTCTCCTGCTCTCTCTCTCTCTCTCTCTCTCTGACCCCTCAATGCCCATGAATGAACATTTGAACATACTGGTTTGAATGCACTGATCTTCTAGTAGGAGGAAGAATTGAAGCAAAGATTATTTTTGAAGTTTAAATGGCATAAATCAAATATTCTTTTTTTTTGATCAAGGTCTTTTTATTGAACAAAGAATTGCTTCCAACAACAATTATGGCAAAATTAACAAACAGTTGTGCCCCCACCCCCCCCCCCCCCCCAGAACAGTGTAACTAAAACCCAGCCAGAGAGGAAAGGAGAGATAAAATAACATAAAATAAAATAAAATTACAGATACAAAGTAAATAATAAAATAAATGAACAACAAAAAACTAAAAAAAAAAAAACACTCACACGCAAATTAAGCAATAGTATCCGGACTTAATCTTTCAAAGTAAGTAAGAAAAGGTCGCCATGTGTCATAAAACCTCCGAACCGAACCTTTTACAGTGTAGCGGATCTTTTCCAGCTGAGTATAGTACATGACATCCTTAACCCATTGCCCATATACAGGTGGAAGTGGCTCTTTCCATTTCAATAATATCATTCTACGGGCCAAAAGAGTGCAGAAGGCCAGAAGATCAGAGTGTGATTTGGAAAGACTGGCATCACAAGGCATCACTCCAAAAATAGCTATAAACGGGCAGGGTGCAATTGGAACACCAAATATGTTGGACATGGTTTCAAATATGCTTTTCCAAAAGCTACCCAGTTTTGGACACGCCCAGAACATGTGAAATAGGGAAGCAGGCTCTCGTTTGCACCGGTCACATGTGGGGTCAAACCCATCCTTGATTTTGCTCAGTCTAGTTTTAGACCAATGGAGACGGTGAACAACTTTGAACTGAATCACCACATGTTTAAGGCAAATAGATGACGAAGAAACTCTATTGATTATCTTATGCCAAGTCTCATCTGTAATCTGTTGGCCAAGATCACTTCCCCATCGTTCCCTAAGTGATTGCAATGTGGACAGCCTAAAATTACTTAACAGCTCATAAACATCACTTATAACCTGCTTAGCATTTGGTTTAAAATCAAAAATATCATCCAAAAGGGATGGAGGTGGACAGGACAGAAAGCAGTCAGTATTAGAAGCAACAAAATTCCTGAGTTGTAGATACCTGAAAAAGTGTGACTGAGGGATCTTGAACTTGTTCACCAGCTGTTCAAATGAGGAAAAGATATTATCCGTGAAAAGAGCAGTCATTGACGTTATTCCAAGCTTTGTCCATATGTTAAATGCCTCGTCCGTTAAGGATGGGGAGAACATGCAATGTCTATGCGGTGGTGCATTAAGAGAGAGTTCAGTCTGTTTAAAGTGCCGTCTGAGCTGATACCATAACTTCAGTGAGTGGACAACAAGAGGATTCGTGGTGAAGCTGGAGATCGGTCCCGCCAGAGGTAATCTGGCACACAGCAAAGACACCAGGGAGGATTGATTCACCGACAGCCGCTCCAGTGTTACCCATGATGATGATAAATTATCATGGTCTTTTATCCAGTACAATAATGCTCTTATATTAGCTGCCCAGTAATAAAACAGAAAATTTGGGAGTGCTAAGCCTCCTGCGCTCCGCGGTCTTTGTAATACACTCTGTTTCAGCCTAGGTGGTTTTTTGTTCCAAATGAAGGAGGAGATTTGACTATTTAGATTATTAAAAAAAGACTTGGTTAAAAAAGTTGGAAGACACTGAAAAAGATATAGAAATTTAGGAAATATAGTCATCTTAATGATATTTAATCTACCACCCAGCGAAAGAGGCAAGGACTCCCACTTTCCAAAATCCTCCTTTAGTTTGGACAATAAAGGAAGATAATTGGTTTTATACAAGTTTTTATGGTTCTGCGTAATCCAAATGCCCAAGTATTTGAACTTGTTATAGCTGAGCTTGAAAGGTGCTAAAATAGACGAAAGTTCCCCGGTTATTGTACCTAAAGGCATTGCCTCACTTTTCCCGAAATTCACCTTATATCCGGAAATTGTCCCGAATTCCTTAAGTACATCTAAAAGTTTAGGGAGGCTATTTGAAGGGTTGGAAATAAACAAGAGCATGTCGTCGGCATAAAGAGAGACTTTATGCTCGATATCCCCACGACGTATTCCCTCAACCTCAACACAGTGTCTTAGAGCAATAGCTAGCGGTTCAATTGCGATGGCAAAAAGGAGAGGTGACAAAGGGCACCCCTGTCGTGTGCCACGCTGAAGCTGAAAAAAGGGGGACAGACTATTGTTGGTCCGAATGGCCGCTACAGGGTCACAGTACAATACTTTTATCCAGGATACAAAATTACTCCCGAGGCCAAGCATAAATCAAATATTCTAAATGAATGTATGAAGCTTTTCGCTGAAAAAAAATCACAACAATCAAAACCAAAATGAGGGGAAGTTTAAGCAGACTGAAGAGTGTATGGAGGCCATCGATGTCGATAAATACAACAATAAAACATGAAATCTATAATAAAATCTAACACACAGCTTGTAAGAGCCTAATTCACCTCCTCTGGGGTTGTTCAGTGCAGCTGCTTTTTAACCTCAAAAAACCATACAAGCTGCTTTGTACCATGCGCTCAGGCCTTCATGCATGCTTGTAGTATAATATCAACATGTCTGTTTCATTCCACAATAACACACTGGACACTGGGGAAACAGTGACTACTAAAGGGAAAAGATTTATGACGACAGATCTAAAAATATAATTCAGTTTGTTTCAAAAGGCTGGTTAGTTTAACATCAGGGTAAACGGCTCCTCTTGTACAATGAGTCATATTTTTTAACCAATCCAAAGGATATTGAAAAGGAGCTTTCTGCACAATAACTGCAAACGATGAGACGACGACTCGACACTGACAAAGAGAAAAAAAAGCACTTCTCACATTTCTCTGACCTACATAATGCCTCCATACATTCCTTCAGCCACATTACATAACGTGTGGAGTGACTCAGAGAGGCCCAGAGGACACACCCAGCTCAGATAGTTCTTCTGCTGAATTAGATTTCTGTAATAAAAGTACAACACTCTGTATTGACTCGTGCACATTATATAGGCCTGTTTATAAAACATTAGGGAAATGATTCATATCATTTCTCTCGAGTTTTTCCTTTTCAATTTTCAAAAGCAAAAGGAAAACTTTCTGAGACTTTTAGGGAACATCTTTTTTTGCTTCAAAAAAAATTACACAGAAAGATGTGTGTTAAGTCTATATGTGGCTACACAATTTCTATTATTCCTATTGTTATTATTCAAAGTGCACATTAAATAAGTATCATTTGAAATCTTTAAACGTAGCTAACAGTCTGTGTTAGCTAACACAGACTGTTAGCTAACAATCTGTGTTAGCTAACAGTCTGTAGGGGTCTTTATATGAAGGTCGATGTTTCTGTAAATGTGTAATTAGCACTACTTGTTTAAACTCAGTCATGGGTTTTTATTCTTTGTTGGATTTTTAATATAATTTTGACACGTCTATAAAAGCTGGAAAATAACATCAAATTTCCTACATTTGCTAAACATGGGGGAAAACTGAAGTTTGTTTATAGGATAAGGTATAAAAACGTTAAAAATGAGTGAATGGGCCCAATTACTGATCACTAAGTGTAAGGTTTATACAGGATCTAAATTAACAGTACTGGCAATTACCAGTTTTTCTGAGGCGTCCAATGTGTCGCCTCAAATTTGGACATAAGATACATTCAGTTTGCTTTCCTAATAAATAACATTACTGGTATTTACATTTCTAAAATATTTAATTCCTAAGATGTTTCTTTTTATGACAGGTGGTTAATACATTTGTTAAGCACTGTAGATGTTTAAGATTTTAGTAGGACATAAGTAAAAAGAAATGCATAGTGCTTTGTATAGTGCATATATTTTTTTTAATAATCAAAAACACTTTTAAAACCTCCGCTCACTAATGTGCTTAAGAAACAAACTATGGCATATACTCAAAAACATGATCTGTGTGCCTTACACCATTGTCCAATCTGACACTGCATGTTTTTTCCTAAATGCGACTGTTTTCAGCCATTTATTCATGCGATTTGTTACACGAACCCATTTAATCAGTAAAACTTCAAAGTTATGTAATTGAGTTTAATCTGTATGAAAGAAGAGTCCAAATGTGTGTGAATTTGGATAAGCTGTACTCAAAAGGCGAGTCCCTCTTATCGTTTGCACCAACTGTTGCCTGGGAGCAAGATAGAGAAAGCTAAATGTGCCCATCTAAGCAGCTACTCAATGTTCCTGGTGTATAGTTTAAATAACCAATTTAAAGTTAAACACTTCAGAATTCACAAAGTTCCATTTTGCAACAGCTGAAGTGGGAGTGTCGTGTTCTAAAAATAATCAGTACACGTTGTAATTGGCAGGAGGATCATTTATTGACATACGCAACTTGAGTGCAACCATCCTGTTAACAAATCCATCAATTCTCTTTGGAGTGTACTCTGTATCAAAGCAATAAATACGATCGATATAAAATCATGCCAGCATCATATGCTGAAAGGTAAACATTTACAAAATAACAAAAAAACAAAAAAAAACATAGCACGCTGATAAATGAGCTGCCAGGTGGAAACTTAAGGCAAGGCGGTCTTCAGCTTGCAGATTGATTATATGATCCTTTTAGCCAATCAGATGATCTGCAATACAGAAAGTACACGAAATCAGTAACAGAAGTTTACATATAAAAGAGTTTTTTTGCTATATAATTACAGGATTTTAATACTTTTGTTAGAGAGACTTCTGGATGTTATTCAGGATGTTGCCATAGACAAAGTTGAACAGCGCCTCCTTTGACTTGGTTCCGTCCAGCTGCACTGTAAGAAGATACACACACATTTAATCAGTGTGGTCAGCCTTTATGTGACAAAGCACCACACATGGTTACAACATTTACAATAATAAAAAACGAAATCAACTTACCAACATCAACAGCTGATGCCTCCATGATGTTCTTATGTTTCAGGTACATGGGCCAGACGTGGCCGTCAAAAAGGCCAGGTGGGTCTGGTACCAGGTAGTTTCTTGAGCTGCAGAATGACACAAGACCAGTTAAAAAAAAAAGATTAAGCTACAGCTGCATGGATGGCAAACACATGTGAAGAACAACACTAGAGCACTTACCACCTCCTCTTTTTGCATTCTTCATATGGGATGGAAATAAAGTAGCGTTGGTTCAGCACGTCGATCAAAGGTCTGCAACAGGTACAGATGAATTGGTGTCATTTGACTTCGAGAACAAGCACTTAACTCACATGTAGCTAAGCACAGATTCTTACTCGTAGGTGTAAAGCAGGAAGCCTTCCACAATAAGGATGTGAGTCTCCTCATCCTCCTTGCGGTCAGACTTTGGCACGATCTCAGAATCCAGGGTGTTATTAACGCCATGAGACTTCTCAAACTTCACCGGGTTCTCCAGCCACGCATAGATGGTACTCATCATAGCCTCCATGTCCAGAGCAGTGATGACTGAAGAGATGGCAGAGGGGGAGAAGGAAGAAAAAAAAAAACAGAAGTGTGCAGAAAGTTGCAAAAAAGAAAACAAGTGAGAAACACATGTTCAAACTCCCAGATTTCGTTTACATTGCATGCACGTTAGGAATGAAACACAACATTAAGGTTGAGTCATACACGCAAAACACAAACACACACAGACACCCACACACAAAGCCCTTCATAAAAACCCAGGCTTACCATCGTACTGCTTAAAGCCATCTTCACCAACTTCAATCTGATCTTGGGGCTGAAACATACATTGATGAGATGTACCCAGGTACATTCCACTAATGCTACACTCTGCTATATGGAAGGCGCTAGATTTTTTTTTGTTTGTTTTTTTTTTTTAACAATACACACACTGTGTCAAACTGCTACCCAGAGCAGTCTCTTTGGTGAACTATATCCAAAATTCAAAGATATGGAGATATGCATGTGGCTCACCTTGAAGAAGTCATCCTGATGTACCACGCAACAGTTGGGCAGGTTCTTGATCAGTCTGTTGGTGAGGGTGGTTTTCCCTCCGTTGGTTACACTACAGGGGGAAGAAAAGGAATTAAAATGAATGAAGTGTGGTTGATGTAAAATAGGGCATGTGTTGCGGGGTCATTTTAAGGTAATAGGCAGCCACATTTCCTCGTTAATTACTCATCTAATGCATTTTAACGTGTAATGTCAGGGCTGCCGGGTGCATAGTGTACTCGACTATATTACATGCTTACAACGTTAGCTATTATTCATAAATTACCACATGGTTAGTTTAATATTTACAGAACCCAATGAGTGGCAATCGAAATGTTATAACGTTACGGTTCGAACAAAAAGCCATACCGGATGTAATGACCGCCGTCCCCACGTGTGACGGCCTTACAAGGCCTACAAGGTTGCTTAGCTTAGCTTAGCTTAGCCATTCATCGTCTAGTACTCACCCGCCAATACCGATGATGTACTTCATGTTTCCGTAAGTAGCCGAGAGGTCAAAACGTCAATAAAACCGGGTCAGGAGCACAGTGATCAGACGAGAAGAAGCTTAAAAAGAGAAGGTTGCAGCAGGAAACGTCAACTACTTGATTCCTCCATGGTACTTGAGTTGAGTGAGTAAGGTAAGAGCGGAGGAGACGGGCTGTCACGCGCACACGGTCTTCCACCAAAGAGGACCTTGGTTCTCTGTCGCTTCTACACATACCGGAGGGAGCCACGCGATTGGCTATTTAAACACTTCGAGTTGGCCGGAGGCGTAAGTACTTCTATTCTCAGCCAATCAGAAGCGGAATAGAGGTAGCGTCAACTTCTTTATTTTAATCTTAATTTAACTGTTTCTGGTCTGCAGTATACGATTAAACTATACCATTTCATCTTAATTTAACCAGCTATATTAATGTTTACATGACGTCACAGCTATCATGAATGCGAGCCGCTAATATTGTCAACTTCGATGGAAAAGGTTCCTACATGAAACTGCTCGGTGAAGCTTGGTGAAGGATTTTTTTTCTCTCAAATCCCTATTTTATGGAAATAGACACTGCTGCTAGGTTTTTCGAATGTATTCTTTTAGTGTTTTGAACTTTACAAGGCAAGTGCCATTTAATTTTAATCACGAGAAGAAACATCTCAAACCAGGAAAGTCTAGCTAGTTACAGAGTTATTACAGGACCCAGGAAAGCATACCTTTTTAATGTTACTGCCCCTTTTACATTTTTTTTTTTTACATAAAGATAATAAAAAAATAATACGTTTTATTTCTAGGTCCATTTCAAAGGCCAAAAGCAGTTTACATTAGTACAGCAATTTAAAAACATATGCACAATGAAATGACAATAAAACCAAAAATTAAAATAACAAAAAACTATTTTAAAATAAGTGGTCATGGTAACAATGAGGTAACAGAAGTGATACATTTTTTTTTATCCAGCATAACCTTTTGATGCATCACATGTGCACCAGTTGTAAAGAGTTTTAACTTAGATGAACTTCTGCACAGTACTGTAATATAATATCAGCTACAAGTCATATGAACGCTTTCCACTGAATTCCTGATTTTTATCATGAGCACCATGGCATAATCAATATCATCACCTTTAAGATATGATATACAGAGTCCTAGTGCACACTATGCCACTTCACTGAGTTATAGAAGGTGTAAAATCACCATAAAGACAGAAAGTACTTTACAGAAAGTGCCTCATTGGTAGCATTTCACTTATCTAATCAGAGAAGACAGAGGCTCTTTGAGTAACTGGGGCTGACAGACGCGTGACTTTAGGGCAACTGGTGGAAGATGAACTCTCCAATTATTTCCCATTTCCCGCTTTCTTTTACAGATTTTCTTTCATAACCTTGTGGC
>NW_024582624.1:553717-611637 GCF_018398535.1 Haplochromis burtoni
AGATGAGCTTTAATCTGTTTCCTGTTGTTTTCGGCTTTTGTTCCTCTAATGTGTGTGTGTGTGTGCGTGTGTGTGTGTGTGTGTGTGTGTGTATAATGTGCAATGTGAGTGTGTCTTTACACACTCACATTGCTGTGGTGTTACTTTGGCCAGTCTGCTGCTGACCTTTTTCTGTTTTGTTTTGAAACTTCCCAACCAACTCTATGACACTGTTTCCTGAGGTTGCACCAAAATATTGCCTGTGTTAGGCCTTACAACCTCAACTATGAAGAGCAAGTGGCCAAGTGTGGAATTCAGTTAGGCTTGTAAGACTTATATTTATAGTTTGACAGAGCTATATTCTGGCAGCTTGTAGTCTGAGAGTTTCATGAATTTCTTGAAGAAGAAGAATCAGCAACAAAGCCTTCATTTTATGGTGTAATTGTGTTCTTCAAGGTGAACAGTCAAATAATCAACACCTCTGATACTGAGACTACATCTGCACCAAAAGTCATAAAAAAATTTCTCTGAGTATTACACAGTATTACTTGACAAAATATAGATAACTAGAATACTGAAGAAGTCACTTCTAGCTGTGTGACTTCTGTGTTACAGTCCTCTCATGTATACAAAAGCAGCCTGTAGTGAAACAAAAGTTCATGTTGCTAGGCAAATGTAGCACAATATAAAAATGCTCCTTTAACCTAAAAATTAGGTAAAATAATAATTGTTAAATTATGCATAAGTTTAGAACCTTAAATATATTTGTTAGTTTTGTATCATTATTGTGCTCTGAAAAACAGCTCTACATGAAAAAGACACTAAGTACGTCTTTGCTGCTTCCACAGGAATTAGGTGGACAAGTAGCAGCCAGGTGCTGATAATCAAATGCACTTAATTAACTGATTAGCTGATAAGAAAGTGTGAGCGCCTTTACAGAAACACAAATTCTGGCAAATTCTACATCTCACACTATACAGGCCCTTGGTTTGTATGTTAAATGTTCAAGTTCAATATCTAAATTCACTAAAAATACTTGTTTGGTTTGTTTGGATGGGTTGCCAGGAAAAAGCCGCTTCTCTCTAAAAAGAACACGACACTAGAGCTGGTAAAGTTGCATGACAATGACCCACAAGATTTCTGGAACAATGTCTTTTTGACATATGAGACCAGAGTGCAGATCTTTGGCTGTAATAATGCACGGTAGCATATTTGAAAAAAACAAAAAAACAAGACGCCATATCAGCACAAACACCTCATACCAACTAGACATGGTGGTGGTGTGGTGATGGTTTGGGCTTGTTTTTCTGCCACACGGCCTGGGCACCTTCCAGTCATTGAGCTGACCACAAACTCAACTGTAGGCCATGTGGGCATCTGTGTGACAACTAAAGGTTGGAAAGAACGGGGTCGTTCAACAGGACTTGAGCTCAAGCACAGCAGTAAATCTACAACAGAATGGCTGAAAATGATAAGTCCAGACTTCAGCTCGACTGAAATACTGTGGCAAGACTTAGGCATGCATAACTAATGGTAATAAACTTCAATGAAGTGGAGCAGTGTTGTATAGAAGAGTGGGCCATAATTCCTCCACAGTGATGTGAAAGGCTGATAAAGTTATACAGAAAACCATTACTTCAAGTTGTTGCTGTTGAAGCTGGTTCTACAAGCTACTGAGGCATGGTGTATATTTAGGTTTTCAGAGTCCTGTAAAATCTCTCACACATTGCTGTATTGGCAGATTGCTGTATAATGTTGGCTAATTACAATTTACCGTAACCTGACCTGCAAGGCAATTAGCACCTGTATTGGAAACAGGATATTTTTCCCCTAAAACAAAATTGCTATAAAGCCATTACTTAGAACCATGAAGTGGAACTATATTGCATATTCTGCTGTTGGCTCTAATGTGAGAACAAAATGAATGAATCCACCTAATGCGTGTTTTTGTGAAGAATTACTTGTTATGCAAGGTAGATTATTAAAAGTCCACATTGTAAAGCCAACAAACCAAACATTTGTGTACTTGGCAGCCTCATATTTGGTCAAATTTTATCCACCGCCTTTGTTTTGTTTCTATTTAGAGGCATTTTTACACATGGCTGTAAAACTGCACTCTTTGTTTCTTTCCTTTCCAATAAAACACAGATGCCATAGCTTGCCAAACACACAGTGCTCTGCTTTCGGGTCAGTTTCGGGAACCAGTTACTCAACAGAAAAACAGGTTTTAGATCATTTTATACAAACAAACCAATTTGTATAAAATGACTCACAATAGGATGCCCTATTTCCATTTAACGAGAGATTCATAAAAAGGATGTTTGTGTACAGAGAAAGTAGTTTCACAAAGAAAAGCAGTAAGAAGGTGGCACTCTCTGAAGGTCATTTTCTGTCTAGCATTTAATGACTTATATCTGATTGTTGATTCACTGATTGTCTGGGATCTAAAACGATCATTTCCTCCTTTTTTTTCTTTTCTCCTTTTCAATTCCTATGTGAGCAGTTTATGAGATGACTGGGGTTGCTTATTTTGTCTGCAAAAGTCCTTGTGTTGTATTACACTGACTCCACCGTGTGGCAAAGCAGAGGAAATTCCTCAAAGGATCAAACACCGGAGATACAATCAACACCTGTTGGGACACCTGAGGATCAAAGTGTCTTATCTGGAATCAAGGGGCGGCAGGAGGACGAGGTGTGGGATTAGCTCCTCTTTGCTCACCATCTTTTCCAAGTGGTGGGGTTGTGCCTTTCTTAGGATGTACTTCAAGGAATTATTTGCATTAGCTCTCACTGTGGTTGTATAGGGACTGAATCACCCATAAAGTTTTATAGTTGAATGACAGTTTTATATTATTATATTAAAGATATACCTGGAAAAAAAGATAATAGGGGAAAAGCTGGGAGCCGAGGATCAAGATGATACTGACAACCTTAAAGCTGCTTAAAAGGGAAAAACAATATTTCACATGATGTTGCCTTACTGTTAATGCTGCTGTTTACTCTATCTGTACCAGACTTTAGACAGGACATAGTTTTTATTAGGTGAAGTTTTTGTTATTGAACTTCCCAACATGATCCCAACCATACTCGAGATGCTGACTCACAGTCAAAACAAATATTGCACTGTCTCAAACACAAATGCCTCATACACCTGAAAGATACCGAGGGGTGTGTGAATGTACACTGACGTTTCTGCTTTCTTCTCACTGTTCACACATAATATTTCATTTCAGATTTTCAGAGGTCAAAGCTTTGCCACCCAGAACTCTTCACGCTTAATTAAGTTGCCTTTGAAAATAATTTTCTGCATGTTATTCACGCTGAGTTCAGGAAATCAAGGAAATCTATTATCTTGCCTGGCTGTGTGATGCAGATGGGGGATCATGTGAAATTAAGGCATGAATGCCATGTTGAGAAGAATTTAAAATGCTTTGTTTTAAATAAGTAGATGCTACATATATCCTTGAGCTCCACATTACAACCAAAACATATGACTGTCATCTGGTGGATTTAAAGGTTGTGGTTCTCATTGCTTACCGAAAAGCCTCCATTTCAACCAAAGAATTGTCCGTTTATATATAACAGAAACAAAAATATGATGTTTTCAGAGTTTCGCTTTAAACGTAAAACTATCTACAGCAGATGAAAAGTATCCGAGAGTCATGTTATTAAAAAACAGGGGAACAAAATCCACCAAAGACCTGACAAGACCTGCTCCATCTACACTGTTCACTGAAGCATCATCAGAAATATTCACAGTGGAAGGGTGGTAGTCGAGAAACCATTCTCAAGGAAGGAAACAGGGAGAAAAGGCACAGGCATGCCAAGTTACATAAAAACTGTTCTAAAAATCAGTGACAAGAAGTCTTATGGAGTGATGAATCCAAATGTAAGGTTTTTGCTTCAAAGTCATCATCGGCAGGTAAAGAGGAGGTCAGGAGTGAGGTGAGTGCCTACAGCCTCTGTAAAACACGAGGGTTTGTGGCTTCATTTCAGCAACTGCTGTTCTGCACAGAAAAGTCCTGTGAAATTTTAATCCAGCATGAAATACCATTTGGAAAGTTTCTGGGAATCGCATTTGTTTTAGCATCACAATAATCCCAAACACATTCTCAATGCATTGGAAGCTCACCTAGATAGAAAAACACACAGTGGAAAACTATCAGTCATGGATTGGCCTCCACAGAGCCTGGACCTCAACCTTAGTGTGGGAGAAATTTGACAGAGAACACAACAAAAGGCAAAACATTCAAAGAAGAGCTTTGAATGTCCTTCAAGAAGCCTGGAGAACTATTCCTGAAGACTATTTAAAGAAGGAAGCTGTCTAAGAAAGTTCAGGATGTGTCAAAGGATAAAGATGGTCATAATAAATATTGACTGTCATGTTCATTAGAACTGTACAAACTCAAAAAAATCGCTGCATTTATTTAGCAGTTTTCTAGCAAAATATAAAGAAAAGAGCGGTGACTCAAGATTTGTGCATACTTCTTTACTGATAACTGTACTTACCGTTTATAGATAGCAGTGGTTACAGTTTTACATCAGAACTGGTGCAAGTTAAGATCAAGTTTGCACATGTACTTTAGGCTTTGGACTTAGTAAGGGGGGGAGGGGGGGGTGATTAATGTTAAAGGTTTTGTAAAATTCAATTAAAAGACTCAAATTATTGTTGACAGGAACCAGAAGGAGGCAGTAAAGCAATTTAAAGGATAACCAATTGGTGTTATATTCATAGAAATGACAGGCTTCAGGTAGTTCTGTGAGCAAGACGGACAGTGACCAACAGTTCAATGCAAATATTGTTTTAGCTAGCAACTAACAGTTATTATGAGCCTTTTATATTCATAGGAGGATAACTCTTCTGTCTGGTAGCTAATTGGCTTACAGGCAACATATCAGATAGGCTAATCATAACAGTGGAAATTGTTTGCTTATATTTGTATTTAACATAAGAGAAGCAAAAGAGTAACTTTAACCCTAAAAATGGTTAGCAGTCGGTGACAAAGCTGGTTTATAAGCCTTTAGAAAGATGTGGGCATGCTGAATAATGTTACCTGCATGTTACTACAAACTGAGCATCACACTAAGAGGCGAGTTACATCAAAGGTTTTGACTGTAACAAAATAACTATCATTTCAGAGCACCGACGCTTCCCCTGGTCAGGTGAACGTGAGGATGACGAAAATGAGTACAAAAATGTTAACGTGTGTACAGACAGACACTTCAAAACCAGAGGGAGGCAGCAAAGCAATATAAAGGGTGAAAAACTGCAGTGAGCTCCCCAAAGAAGAAGAGCAGGCCTCAGGTAGCTCTGTGAGAAAGATGGACAGTCCCAAGCAGTTAAATGTAAGTATTTTTATTCTAGGCAGCATTGATTATAAGTCTTTTGCCTTCATAGCAGGTTGACTGTTTTCTATTTGGCAACTAACTAAGTGTCATTCAGCTTATCTAGCAGGTGGCTAACAATGAAGCTAGTCATTAGTCACAGGAACTGTTTGTTTGCATTTTTCTTTTTTGACCTGAACAAGGTCAAAAAAGAAAAATGCAAACAAACAGTTTGCATCTCTTAAACAAAGAGATGCAAAGGAGTAAGTTTAACTCTGAAAAAGGCTAGCAGTTGCTGACAAACCTAGTCTAAGAGTCATTAAAAGTGATTCAACTGCAATCAGAATTACATTTTTTTCCCTTTGCATTGGACACATTAAATAACACAAATTAAAACTTTATAATTCCACATTGCTGTTTCCAAGTAATTGCATTTCTACTAAGCTTCCTTGCTGTCGTACCTCCAGCAGAAATCAGGACTTGTTATTGGCTGCCCTTCTTCGTGCATCTGATATTTTTGGATTAATGACTTTATTATCTGTTCCAGTTTCACGTGTCTATCCGGAAGGGATCTTCTATTCCTGCTCTGCAAAAATGCAACACTTGCTGTTCTCCAGGAAAATTTCATTGTCCGTTTTGTTCACCTGAAATTTTCAAACCCACAAACCGCCCCAGTCTTAGGATCCACTTGGACAGCCATCGAAGGGAAGCCTTTGAAACTGGAAGTATGTTTCAGAACTTTAAGCTCCAGCTAAACCAACTCATTCCTAATCATGATGTTTACATCTTTTCTGTTTCAGAATACACCTTCCACAGATGTAGACTCCAGTGCAGAAGTCAGGCGCATTACCACTGTTTGTACTGCAAAGCCACAGTGATAAGAAAGAAAACTTTCCACAGTCATCTGTCATTTTGCAGTGAGCAACAACAGAGGAGGGTCCGGAAATTATCCAAACTACAGGCTGAATTGGCACAAAGAATCCAAAATGACAGAGGGAGCCCTTCATATGACATGGTGAGGGTGTGATGGTGTAGTGCTGCACATGCTCTATGTTAAAGAAGATATGCATCATCTCTTAACAATGTTCCTAAATATTTAGTGTGCATGTCTATAGTTTTATTAAATACTTTGTGTGTGGTCTAGTGGAAAAGCTGTAGCCACTTTAGAAAGAGACTCAGTCACTTCCAGTTGGTCAGCTTGTCCAAGCAAAGCAAACCAGCATTTGTTAAAAACATCAGGGGGACATCCAAGAAATTTATAGATGGGGCACAACTCCCCTTCTCTGAAGGAAAAAGAAATGGCCCAGAATGAGTGGATGTCTCTGGTATTAAACATTCATGATAACTGGGGTTGAGGGGGTTGAGAGAATAGGTTTCATTTTAAGATTTTTACGGACTTTTAATTCTATTTATATTAATAAAATCATGCACTTCCAGCCATATATCAGACAAGCAGCAGTCACGTAATACCCATTACCTTCAACCAGCTGCTTCTGTTTCATTGCTAAATTTAAATATGCTAACATCGGTTGAAGGTCCCACTGATTACCACAATCCTTATGGCGAGATGTGAACCCTGCACATATTTAAGCTATTTGCTTAATGGCTCCAAATGTTTCAGTGTGTTCTTTCAACGTTGTTGATGTGGAACCAGTTCTACCAATTGAGCATCAAACCAACAAAAAGGAAAGTCATCCAAGAGATTTTAATTGGTTTAAAAAATGTTTTATCTTTACAGGAGAGTGATGTTAACAGTAACGGCATAACTATCGTCTCAGATTCAGAGGGCCAAAACAGCCACAGAGCCAGCGGCGGCCATTCTGTGTCTCACAGTTTCACCAGATCAGGCAAATGTGACACTGGGAGGAAAATGACGAGGAGTACAGAGATGGACTCCTCTAAATGTCACAAAGGAGTACAGACAGACACTCCAAAACCACAAGACTGCGATGAGTATTACTTTATGACCCTCACGAAAGTGTTTAAGAAGTTGGCTCCTCAGAAAAAGGCAGGGGTCAGGATGAAAATCGAGCATCTTCTTCTTGAAGCTCAATTTACATAGAGAAGAGCATACCGTCTTATATATAAATACAGATTTATTTATTTTGATTGCACATGAATTACTTAAAGAAGTGGAAGTGATATGTTTTCTTTTTCACTGTGGACAAAGCCTGGAGTGTTTTGTGTCTTTGTGCCAGGCTACTGCATCTCAAATGCAAACTTACAACATGACAATTATTTCAAACATTTCAGTATTTAATATAAATGTGTGCGAATTAGCAGGATAGTTGAATTCAAACACTTTTTTTTTTTTTAGTTTAACAATTAACAGACTTATTTGTTGAGGACAGGTGGCATGCTTGAGTTATACATTCAAACACTGAGCAGCAGCAGAGAGACAAAACCAGATGTTCTGTATGAGGATCTTTATTTGTAATAAATAGGATATATATTTCCATTTAAAAAAATCAACTAGCCGGCTCCTTTGCTAGATTTTGAGTTGATTGTCATGTGCTTCAGACGATGTAAGTACAACTTGGTGAGACATCACAGTAAATGCTTTACGTTAATGTATGAAAGAGGAAATCAGACAGCAACTTTGTTGAATGTTATTTTCCTTCTCCCCAGGTTTTCCAATCTTTTATATTCCTGCTGTCTCTCAGCTATAGTAAAAGTGAAAGGAAAAAAAAATGTTTAAAAAGTACAGGAATGCTAGTATTTGAGCTCTGAATCTTCGTGTCAAATATAACAAGGGATTTTCTTTTTACTATTCTGTTGGAGTATTTAAAGCTCCATAGCGTAGTGGTTTACATATTGATCCAACAAGTGAAAAAGCTCTACCAAAAACTGCTAAATCAAATGTGCAGTGCTAGCTGATGTGGTGAGCCCTTGTTAATGAAGAAACAGCTGAAAGTAGTTTTATTCTACTTGAATAATTTCAGTGGTAATTATAAGTAAAATCTGTAGTAGCTCACATGGAAAGAAATGTATATGAGTTTAGATTCTTTCTTTTTTTCTTTTTTTTTTAAATGTTGTAGCATTAAAGTTTCTTCTGTTCATCTTGTGAACCTGTAGATGTTTTGCAGACTGCAGAAGTGCACTCGTCTACAGTGTTAAGCATCCTGTTGGCTATAATAACAATTTTAAAAAATATTTAAATGTTATGGCCCACCAAGGATGGGTGGAGATCTACACGCTTTCAGTATCTAACTTGTAGCAGTAGACTCCATGCTTGTGCTGTGGAGGTGGGAAACCAAAGCTGCGTACCCCTGGCTCAGACGGACCACAGTTACTTCGAGGTCTGGTGATGGGATAGCGAACGCTTCCATCGGCCAGCCAGCCGGCATCACAGCGGTCAAGCCCCGTGAACTTCCACGCAGAATACAGCTGTCCAACTTTGGCAATCTCTGCTCCGTCCTCCTGACATGCATGCTGAGCTTCAGTCAGGTTCATCTTGTGAGAGGACTGAAGGTAGTAGACTCTCCCTTAGAATAAAACACATTTATTTTGACAGTTAGCCGCACAGACGTGTTTCAGACTGCTATTTAACTGCGGTTTATCACCCATAAATGCTAATGTGTATTTGTACTTGAGTTTCTGTAAAATTAATTATGATGAATTAGAATATTCAGTTAGGTCATTTATTCATACAGTGGTTGTATAAATAAATGGGGACTCAAGAAACGAGTCTTAGCACCTTTAAAGAGAGGGATAATGGGAATCTGTGCCACTGTGCTCTTCAGAAATGAGGGTGTGAAACTGCTAAGTAATGGATCTGCTAATCTTTGTCAGTGTGGGCATCTTGACATGTCACAGTAAGGAAAACACAATTACACATCAGGAAATGGCCACTCAATATCACTTTAGCTTCTCTGTGGCCTTGTTGACCTCGCATCACCTTCTGCTTCGCCTCACCTTGGAGCAAAGAGGAGAAACAGAAGACATCGTAGTGATTAGGGTAGAGGTGAAGTCTATCGTAGCGGCGGACACCCGGGGCAAGGCGGGCTCCCCCGCAGGGCTCCCTGGACTGCGTGATCGGATACTGGACTGTCCCATCAGCTAGCCAACCGGCATTGCACCAGTTCATTCCCTCTTTCCAACACTGGAAGAGCTGTGTGATGGTGGCCACTGTCGAGTCCTGCTCCTTACAGGCTTGCTGGGCTCCCAGGAAGCTCAGATGGTAACGACCATGAGGGTGTTGGTAGGGAAACACCACACCTGGGTGGAAGATTCAATCAGACATCAGAATATCTATGTGGACTTCAAAGTGTGTCAAGCTTTCACTGCTATTGTTATTTCATCTATTGTTACTACTTTGCTTACCAGGTGATACTACCACTGGCTTGTGGGGTTTTTGTTGTTGTTGTTGTGTTGTTGTTTTGTTTTGTTTTTTAAATTCCAGTAAGTAGGTTTGCAATCATCTGCTCTTACTACAAACTACAAAAGGGAACACTTTGATCTGCAACAGTGGGAAATCACAGGCTACTGGGTCAGCTGAACCAAACAGATGAGTGGTTAAAGTTAATTGTGTGGTTTTCTATGGCAACTCAATTTGGAAAGTAAAATGTTTGTCAGTTGTTTGCAGGGTTTTTTTTTCTTTTTCTTTTTTTTTTTTTAAATTGATTATTTATTTGCAAATGTAAGCAGTCTGCTTTTATAATGGATATCTACACCAGCGGTCCCCAACCCCCGGGCCACAGACCGCTACCGGTCCGTAAGTCGTTTGGTAACGGGCCGTATGAGGCTCGGATGTGAAATTTCTGGTTTTCAGGGTTTTTATCGGTTCTTAGCTTGTCAGAGGGTTTTTTTTCCCCGACGTTTTTATCGTTAACTCTGTTTCTCTGGGAATTTTCCCTTGTGTTATGAATAAATCATCTTCTTTTTGGTACTGGTTTTATTTTGTTGAATTTCTCCGCGACACCTTAATGACCAGTCCGTGAAAATATTGTCGGACTTAAACTGGTCCGTGGTGCAAAAAAGTTTGGGGACCGCTGATCTAGACTCTACATGTCGCAGCTTTCATTCACGGAAGCAAACAGGATAGCTGAAGGTGTAAATGCAGTACCTGGTAGCTCTAGGTGAACCACTGCGCTTTGGTCCTCCAGTCCATCCACCACAGTACATCGATAGCGACCTGTATCATTCAGCCAGAGTTTATTCAACACAAGTGCAGCATCTCCTGGGAAATCCTGTCGGAGCTGCACACGACCCCTGCCCGACAGACAGTGCATGTTAATAGTTTAAAGAAAAACATGGTCAAACAGTCAGCGATCAGGTTATCGTATTCAGTTGATCATATCTTTAACCTGAAATCTCCAAAACTTCGGAATCGAGTCCCGAAAGCCACGATCACATCAGTCTCCTGTCCCCCAGCGGCGGGCAGCCAAGACCACTTGACCCGGACCTCCCTTGGTGAGCTCGGCGCAGGCTCATACCAAAATCTGCATTGTAGGGTCGCATTACCCCCTCTGACCGAAAGCACTGATTGCTCAGCAGAGTCCACGTAGAGTTTCATACCAATAAAATGAACTGCAGAATAAATACAGATTTAACTTATCATACTGATTTTATATTAAAAGGTTAGGGTCTGAGCAATAATGTGCATACGTTCGTTGTTGCCGCTTTCATTGAGGTAGTCACTGTAGAAGAAGCTGTTTTGGGTTGGGGGGGCAGCCGGGGCCCAGTCTGAGAGAACCAGGTGAGCTATGAACAACAATACAGTCTGGAAGCACCAAATCATCATCATCAGTGTCTGCACAATCCTCAAACCTGCGAAGAGAAAAAATATTAGCTAATTAATCATTAAAGGTCATGGAGCAGGATGGACAAGATCAGAAATGAGTTCAGCAGAGGAGCGGCTCAGACTGAGCAGCTTGGAGACGAGGAGAGGCAAGGCTGAGGTGGTTAGGGCACGTGCAGAGTCGGGATAGTGGATATAGTCGGCAAAAGATGTTGAATATGGAGCTGACCGGGAGGAGGACAAAAAAGTATTTGTTCTCGAGGGTTTTTTAAAAAAAAAATGAAGACTCTGCTTGCTGTATTGTGAACACTGGATGTTATAATAAAGCAGCAGCAGTAAAGGAAAGCACGATACAATTTTAGCAGGTGTGCCAAATGTAATGACCTCACTGTATATAGTTTGCTGTGTTTATACAGGGAAAATGCGTTTTCACACTGTGGGACTGTCACTTAAAGTGACTTCAGTGTTTAGATTTAACAATAGCCATTAATGTTCGTCACAGTAGTTTTCTCGTAAAAAAAAATCTGGTAATTCTTTGTTTTTACATTCATCAGGTCCCAATCAGCCCAAATATCAAAGAGAAATTAAAAATGCAGGAGGTTAAAGCTAACAAATTATATCTGACGTACAGTTGTTATAATAATAATAATTATTATTAGATGGCTTTCTTTCCCACTTACCGCGAAATTGTCTGCGTGGTTTTTCCACTTCGTGTGAAAGGTCTGATGTTGGAGAGCTGGAGGCAAAGTGATCAAAATATTCCCAGGATATTAATACCGCATTTAGCTTCCCCTCGGTCTCTGTCGATGATAAAAAAACAGGTGCAGCTATATGGGGCCAGTTAATAATGATGAAGAATGTCCTGACCTTCTCCCCGAGGAGTGTCGGGTTGTACCGCTGCTCTGATTCTTAAGCACAGTCATCAAGCTGCTGGAAACATCCCCGTGTGTGTCTCTTTGTGCAAGCTGTGGTAGGTAGGGCATCTGCGGTTCAAGAAGACCTACAGAAATTACCCCCACCCCCGCAAAGTAAGCGCAGTTACAGTGGTTTATAGCTTTAAAGGAAAGTTAAAGATCATCGTGATTTTGATGGAAATTTAGCCTTTTATGTTACGCATATTATTCTACTATTGGGTAACGTTTTTGTGGAGGCTCTATAAAGACATTAAAATACACAAAAATATTTTTGTCTTTTTTTAAGGTCACCACAGTAATACACTTCAACAGGAACGGCACATGGGATCGCTGAGCGGCTGTTTGTGGAGGAAAACTCTTTGAAAGCAGATACTTGTTATGGAGGGCAGCAGCATTTACTAGAAACACCGTAATCTTTAAAAAGAGCTCCTTTTATGGTGTGGAAAACATGACCTACACAGTTACATACAGCAGACACAAACAGTGAAGAAGTATCATGTGTTAGAGATGCTTTGACCTCCACTGCTTTTATTTTACAGAGATGAAAGATGTTGCCAGAGGCCAAACATGCCAGGATTGTGAGCTTATGGGCTAACAAGGTGTAATTACTGGTGTAAAGAGCAAGCTAAAGTCTTCTGCAAGAACTGCATTCAAGCGTTTGCGATAACCGGCAACGAGTCTCTCTTGCTGTGGAGGAGTTTGGCACACTCTTTATTACAGAATTGTTTTATTCAGACATACTGGAGGGTTTTCAAGCACGAGTGGTGTGTTAAGTATCAGATCAAAGTCCAGATTTTAATTATGCCACTTTCAATTTTTTATTTTTTGAGCCATTCAGAGATGAACTTGCTGGTGTGTTTTGGAACATCCAAGTGTGCTAGCACTTCAGGAAAGCACCAAAACATCCGCAGACCATCACACTACCACCACCATGTTTCACTGTTGCTATGAAGTTCTTTTTATGAAATGCTGTTAGTTTTACGCAGATGTAACAGACTCAAAACTTCCTAAAAGTTCAGCTTTTGTCTTGTCAGTTCACAGAATAGTTTCCCCAAAGTCATCAAGATGTTTTTTGGCACATGTAAGACGAGCCATTGTGTTCTCTAGAGTCAGCAGTGGTTTTCTCTTTGAACTCTCCCATGGATGCCATTTTTACCACGTCTCTTTCTTATTGCTGTATCATGTATTCATTTATTACATAAACAGGCTGTTTGACCTAATTTGGATGTTAGAAAACAGTTTAAGAGTGATTCCTGTACTTTTGTACTGCGTGTCACTCACTCAAATTTGACGTCCACAATGTTTCCACTGTTTGGTAGAGATTCCCATTGGATGTGAGAGTAAAATAAAACTGCTATAAAAGTGGAATCACATTGAAACCTTATAAAAAGGACATAAAATTGCAAACATAATAGTAAGTTAAAGGATGAGTTTTTGTATATTAGTGTTTAAGAAATGATTTCCTGAATTCCTTAGCTTGAATTTCACCATCACCAGGCTGAGCATGAAGACTCACATCATGTTTTGTGTGGTTAGAACAGTTTGTTCTTTGCGAAACAAAGAGGAACGCAGCCAACGCCAGGCTGCTCAAAAACTGCACCTTCTTTTAAGTTTTATCTCCTTTTAAATGCTGAGTTGTACAAAAGAATGCTCACTTTTGTCTTCTTTATCTACGCCTTCATTTTGTACCCCGTGTACGTGACTCTGCTAACAAGTCAGCTCATGCTTAAATCAGCTGTGAGCATCTACTCTAACATGGGCATTAGCTCAAAAATGGATTTTTGTGTCTCCGCTGAAAAGATACACAAAGTGTAGAAAGGTTGTTTTTTTTTTAAACATTTAATAATGTTAACCAACAGTGAATTAAAAAAGCAATGCAAAACGTTGCTGTTTTCTACATATTTCACATTTTTTGTAAAAAGAATTAGTTGGTCATGAAATTAAATTTAGGAACAAAGCAAAAAGGTGTCAAAATGTGTTTAACCCCCCCCAAAACAAACAAACAGAAAACCCTACTCATCCGTGGAGTCAAAATGTGAAAGTTATCATTTTCCCGCTCCGGACAAGCGTTCCTGTCCTGTGTGGTTGAAAATGCCATAAATACACTCTGTATTACACCGGGAAAATCTCAGGGCTTGCATTCTTAGACAGACTAAGAGAAGATCTGTGCAAAAAAAAGCTCCTAAAGGACAAATGATCAATCTGTGAGGGATCTGTGAGCAGTTCAATGTTGCAGCATCAAACAAACTTTTAGCAATGTAAACATTAGGGGGGGGGGGTTGCTACAGTCAAAGTGCTACAAGTGTTAAAGTCCAAGCTATTCAGCAAATATGATTCCCATGGAGTAAAAAACAAAGCAAATGATTCTGTTTGCGATCCGTCCTCCGCTGTGGTGCGAGCAGACGGAGCATCTGAGGATGCTGATAAATGGTTATTGACTAGTTTCTAATCATCGCAGCCCAACAGCTCCATGCGCAGAGTGATGCGCTCGTGCCATTCCCAGGGGATGACTCGGACATATCGAGCATAGACCGGAGGCTCAAAAACATTCTTCTTATGGGTGTTGTTGTCAGTGTTTCCCTGGAAGAGCTGCAAAAACATGTTAAGGTTACTGTTAAATGAAAACACATTGTTTTGAACACACCTTACTCCCATTTACACGTGTCAGTGACTGTTTTTGTGCATGCGTGGGTGTGTGAGTGTGTGTTTTGTTTGTTAGATTACAATTTTTTTCTGAAGTGGAGGTGAAGTGGAATTTTCTATGATTTTGTGTAGGTTTTTTAATACTGCTCCTGTTTTTCTACCTTGCTGAATCAAAATATTGTTTTGTCATATTGTATTTTATTACATTTTGTTTAATGTTTTGGATGCTGCAACACAGCAATTTCTCAACTTTTGAGATAATAAAGTATATCTTACCTTATTTTTAACTTAGCTTTGACATATATGGAAAAAAAAAGAGGAAATGGCATTTCAGGTATTCACATACGTCTGACCTTATCATTTCCGGTGTTCTCCTTCACTGTACTCCAGGACTCCCCATCATTGCTGTAAGCAACTTTAAACACTGATACAAACTGCACTACTCCAAAGTCCTTTGCACCCTGTGTGATGATGCCCGTGAGGCGCTTTGTCTTCTCTAGATCAACCTGGGGAAGGAGCAGGAAAAAAATGGCATTACCAACTAGTAACTTCAAAGAAAACAAGATTTTTAAAAAAGGTGACTGCTGCGGTTTCCCTCACCTGGATCCACTCTGAGCGGTTGTTGTAAGCAGGAGACCATGCATTAGTCTTCCCCACCTTATCCAGCCGGGCAAACTGAGGGTGCCACGTGAAAGTATCAATGCCCCACGTGCGGTAAGAGCTGGAGGCTGAAAGCTGCCCGTCTGAGATGAACCGAGACTTCATACCAAGAGGCTCTGAGCAACCTGCCATGTTTGAATAAACTGTGAATCAAAAGGCAGACGGACAGACGGAGGGAGGGGGAAGCCAAAGCGACAGAAAGAGAAAAGAGGGGAAAAATTGAAATCACCCGACAGAAAAGAAGAATCAACTTCACCCAACATTTTAAGAATGACGAACATTCACAAAGCGAGTGACTGATTACAATCACAAACACCCACCAGTGACCGAGTGAAAGGAAAAAAACAGAAGAGCCACACAATGCAGAAGAAAGCATGCAACATAGCACACAGAGCTGTTTTTCTTTAAACCTTTTAGCATTAAGATCAAATAAGACAAAAGCTGACGATGGACAAAAACACAGCCGGCAGTGTTTTTATTCTTGAGTGCTTGAAATGGCTTCTTTTGTTGTTTCATAATAAGGACTGTACCCACAGAGCTATAGTGGATAACTTCTATGTGGTCAAACTAGGCTAGATGTGGTGCAATTAAATTTCAAAAGTCTGTCATTTCACCTGTCAGCAAGACCACAGTAAGAAGACATCAACACAGTAGCACAAGACACACTAACGATGCTACGAGGAGTTATGCACTTTAGGTTAAGGGTTCACAGAGGCTGTGACCTGACTTCGACTTAGCGTACACCACCTGTCCTTTTTCATTATTGTCCTATCTTTTTTATCTAACTGCTTTTGCTCGCTGACCTTGCTGTAAGTGTTACGGCTGTGCTGGAAGTTTATTGTGTTTACCGTGAAGTTCACAGCCCAGCAGCTCCATGCGCAGCGTGCAGGCCCTGCGACAAACCACGGGGATGATGCGGATGTACTGGGCCACGATAGGAACGTCAAAAAGGTTTGTCTTTGTGCGGTCGTTATCTATGTTGCCCACAAAAACCTGCAGCAAACAAACACAGGTGAGCAAACTGAATAAACAAAGTCAACAAGAACACTCAGAGAGCACAACTAACTCCCACCAAAGGGCAAGGGCTATACTAAAACTGTTTTATGATGTTTTTATTACAACATGATGATGTCAGCCTGTAATGGCGTCACGGTGTGTTTTATAGCTCTCTCTATGCCCTTTCATATGATAGATTACTCAATATGGTTTCTTTAAATTCTTTTCAAGATCAACTATGATCTTGTTGATTTTGAAGGTCAAGGTCAAATGCTTAGCTACCCTAGATACCCAGGTCCCCCAAGGGTAGTATATAGTTGTGAAGTTTGAAGACAAAGAGAATAATCCTTATTTGTCCTGCACTGGACTTTGGTGCAACAAGGCGGTCTGGGCTGCCTACCCTTCAGCTTTTTTTTGATTGGCTGCCTCTTACAAACAGAGGGTTCAAACAAGAGGTGGGTGGAGCTTGTCAGTGAGAGCAGATATCATCTGTCATCTCAGGAACACAGCTCTAAATAAACATCAGGGAGAGGCATGAGTTGAAAAAAAAATCTGGCTCATTGGGATTACTTCTACACCTCATCTCATTGTTCTAGATTGTTTAACACCTTAATATCGACATCCACCACTGTAAGAGTATCTATGTGTTAGAAAATGAGAAAAAGCTTAACAGGTCCACTTTAAACACAATAGAAAATAACATATGTAGTACAAAGTTGTGTCTACCTTATCCCTCTGCTGGCCATCCACTTTGTAAGTGATGTAGGAGTTTCCATCAAGGCTGCTTGCCACCTTGAAGGCTTTGATGTACTCAGCTGTGCCCAGGCGACTGGCACCCTGAGTGATGATGCCCGTCAGACGCATAATCTTCTGCATATTAATCTGTTGTAACCAAAACGCCATGGGTCAGTGAGCATCTGGACAGGTCATGCACTGGTCAGTCTCGTCAAAAGCATTCACTTCTCTCACCTCGATCCAGGGGTTCTTGTCGTGTGCGGCTGACGTCCAGGCGTTGACGATGCCTTGGTTGTTCAGTCGAGCCAACTCTGGGCCCCAGCGCTGAAGACCCAGAATGCCATAGTGCACAGAGGAAGCAGAAATCTGGGACTCCACGATTGCTCCTCCCTCCATCCCCAGCAGAGAAACACACCCTGGGGTATGAGATGGAGGGATTTTTTGTTACTCTTGCCACGCTTTAGATCTTTTTCTCATGCTTGAGTGAGCCACGCTTACAAGGATATCTCATCAGTCTTTAAGTTCTTTAAAAAATGTTGAGGCAAAGCGAGTAACAACAGGCTGTCCGTGTTTGAAATGTGTGTGTCTAATGGTGGTGCACGTACGTAGCTGGCACTGCTTTCCAACATACGGTGAGGGGCACTGGCAGGAGTAGTCTCCATCCAGATCTCGGCATTGCCCTCCATTCTTACAAGGCTGTTTTTCACAGTCATTTACATCTGAAAATCAAATTCAGAAATTACAAAACAAATAAATAAAACAACAACAACAAAAACAAAAACAAACAAAGAGCGCTTCAGATGCGGTTCACACTTGTCAAACAAGCACAAACATCTGAGGGAAAACTGGTGGAGGACTGAAGCAGGTGAATGACCATAATAATTTCACTGTGTCTCCAACATTCAGCTGGTGACAAATAATTACTCTTCAATCTTATTGCGTTGACAGAAGTGGCCCTGAGGCATGGCGTCATTGAAGAAGGAACAGGGAACAGGTGGGAACAGCGGAAACTTTGAAGTTATATCCATGTCGTGTCACCTGACACACTTACACACCAACTATTCTGGCAACAAGTTAGAACATCTGCTCAACAGCAGTATACACAAACTGAGCTCTTTAAAAAAAAGAAGAAAAAAAAAGAAGGTATTTCAAATAATAGTGAAATTTGTCATTAAGTATCATTAATGTTTCTCCTTTGATTGAAGGTCCAGTTTTGATTGAAGGTCCACTGTCTCGGTAATGCTTGGTAATCTCCACAAGGTGGCACACTCATACAACATGAAGACTACAGACAGTTGGGATGATTACACATTTTTCTTCTCTACTGTTTGAAAAAGAACCTATTCATTTTTAAACCAAGCAGTGAGATTGCACACCAAACAATATTCCAGGTATTTTTAGTTTTTAAAAGGCAAAATGTGACTGAAAGTAAGCAGCTAAGAAGACAAAAGGTGCTGTTTTACTAAATGACCAGTATATAGATTGCTTTGTAATAATAGTAGGTTATGTTAAGTCTTTGTGTTTGGTTTGTATTGAAAACCAGTGTGTACCATGTTTATGATGTTTTCCCAAACCCGCAGCCAGAGGAGGTCAGCCCCACTCCCTGCTCCATGAAAAATCCACAAGTAGAAAATCTCAGCCGCATCAATAAATTATATGATCTACACAGCAGAATACACTGTCTTCTGCTTTTTCATCTCTGTGTGAGAAATAGTATGCGCACTGGCTAATACAGGGATATGACATATGATGATACAACATAATATATAGTTTATAATCTGAATATAAATTAACTGTTGTAAAATTGCAATGATACAGTGCTTTTATAAGGTGTTATAGGTGCATAAATGCTACAAATGCGTCATTTTAGCCAGTTGGTAGGTGGTTGCTAGGCAATGTGATGGCATAATATTGTATATAGATAAGAAACTTTAGGGTCCTAATGTACCTATGTGCCAATTTTGTTTGCTTAACTCTAACTGTGTAGGAGGAGTTTACGTGCAAACTTTTATAGTGACAGTGACAAAATCTAATACGATTTTTTTTTTTAAGGTAAAGTCCAAAAACGTTGTTACGTTATTAAGTTCAGACTTGATGAAAGCTGTGTAACTGACACCTACACTTAAGCATCACACATGCCTTATTTCACCTGTTTTAGTAACGCCTAGAAACTTCAGAATGAATGCAGGGCTGACGTAATGCCACATGGGTCTGTTTAATTCCTGTTCCAGTTAATGCTAAGAGGATTGGTCACAACAGCACGGGCACAGCACAGCTAATAACACTGAGAAACAAATGATCTTACCAAGAGGCAGACTGTGAAATAGCCTTTGCTTTTTTTTGCTACTTAAATCTGAAGCCTGAAGATCTGGCTTGTACTGAACATTTTATTTTTGTCAAGTGGAATTCATTTTCACACGCTCTGGCTTCACCTCAGTGACTTGTCAAAGGCTCTTTACCTACTATCACATCACTTGTTTTTTGTGGAGCGTTATTTCCGTGCATTTACTGGACATATTATATAGTGCGGCGTATATTGTCTGCCTGGTTCAAAATTAGAAAATATGGGAGTAGACGACCAGACTGCACCAACACTACAATTGGTGGTCAGAGCATGGGCTTTGGGAGGGTGAGCTGTTCCTCCACAAAAAGAGGAAAAGAGGGGAAAAAAAGCCTCTTCACAAAGTTATGCAAGATTTTGAATCAGAAGGTTTATACATTAAATCTTTTTCATCATTTCATCACACACACACACACACACACACACACACACACACACACACACACACACACACACACACACACACTAACAAAACCCATCCTAAGTTTGGCTTCCTTTTTGTTATTTTCTCATGCATTTGCTCCACTAATAATCCTCATGTTTTAATGCTAATTTTACGAGGAAACTTGTATTGGATTCTGCTATGAGGATATGACTGAATTCACTATTCATTTGACTGGGATAAAATAGATGCAATGTTGACCCTGTGTGAGAAGCATCTGCATGCTAAGAGACTTGGAGTGGTCTTTTACTAATTAGCCAAAGAGAATAACCACAGAAGCCACTGAATGGGCTCCTTTCATGAAGCTGCTGAGCGGACTACACATCCCTTTCATTGCCGAAGATGTGACCGGAAGAAAAAACTCCTTGTGTTAAAACTTCTAGAGAAATCTGCTGCAAGTGGAGCTTGCTACTGTGTTTTTCACATTTTTGGGTAAGCTGTTCTCTAAAAAATACTACTTTAAAAAAAATTAGAATGCAACCCATTCCTAAACGATAAATCTTTTATGTCAACATTAAGTGGCCAGAAATTGTTTTAAAATTCATTGAATAAGGAGTTAAATGTCCTCTGGAGTACAGCAAGTAGTCTTATAGATGCACAAGACAAAAAGGGTTCAGCTCAGGCTTTTGACTCATAGCCAGAAGTAACTTACTGATCTGGCAGTGCACTCCCTTAAAGCCGGGCTGGCACTTGCAGATGTACTCATTGAAAACATCTCCTCGTCTGGTCGGAGCGATGACCTCGCAGGACCCATCGTTCTTGCAGGGGTTGGGACTGCAAGGTCCTGAAGATGGAAAAAGAAAGGTGTTAATTTCGGTACGTGCTTCGGTGCTTTCCCACCAGAATTTTCCTTTTCAGCTCTACCTGTCTCTGTCAGGTTACAGGTGTCTCCACCAAAGCCATCGGCACAGATGCAGATGAAGGGTTCCTCTCCTACTCCAGTCACGCATGTTGCTCCATTGTAGCAGTGATTTACCTTACAGTAGTCAGCTGAGTGAAAGAGATAAAGGAAAGGCAGTGCAACGATTATTAGTATTTACTATTCACACCACGGCTGCACATGCATGCATCCACTGCAAAAAGCACACATTTCTATAGTAGATAGTGAAAAAAAAACAAAAAACAAAAAACTTGTCATTTAATTGTTTATCTATTAATTAATTACTTGTTGTAGTATGAACGGCCCGGGAGATGTCTTAATCAGCAGGAGAAGCTCCAAACCTCCAAAATATATGCCCTTCTTTACATTATTCAAACCTGCAGAGTGGGCCAAATTGGTGTCTTTGGCAGATAATTCTAGTTCCCGGGCATTATGTTTGATGCCCCAGGTCTAAAAGATGGTATCGCTCAGCACTACCAACTCAATATAGCACTGCATTTCCCAAAGTTCAGTTCTATTGCAGATAATGTATGGTAAATGGTTGGGTACAGCCATCAGGTGTATCTAAAGAGTAACACAGAGATCTTTCCCTGGTGTTGCTGGAGTTTCTGCCCTGATCAGTGCTCCTGCAGTTTTTGCTGGGAGGCACTGAGTCACACATCATGCCTGGATTGTGTGATGCTCAGACCTCAGTGAGAGCGGCAGGACAAAAGCTTATGAGTCATACGAGATCTCTCAAAGTTACAAAACCTTTACCTCATTATGTTTGTTTTCTTTTTCCAGTCTATTGACTGAACAGCAGCAGTCACCATTCAAACTGTGAGCAGCTCCAGGTACAACAAACTGCAATTTACTGGCATTTTGTTTGGCAGTGAGGCCAAAACCCTACGTGAATTATTCTTGAATACAGCACAATCTATGTTTACGAAACTATTCGCCATGAAAACGGATCAGAAGAATAAACACATAAATAAATAGCCCAAAATACAGTGGAAATGTGACTCAATATAAAGTTTTATGTGGTTAAATTCTCAAAAAGTGTAACCCGAAAAATGCTGGAAAGTGTCTGAGGCTGCGTGAGCTGGAAAACAGCTGGTCCTATGATGTAGCCACTGTCTTTATGAGCCAACCTCTGACAGCAGAATGTGTTTATGTCCAGGATTAGCTGGGTTTTCCAGAAGCATGCGGATCTTTGAATAACAGACTAGGTACACAGCATGATAATACAGCAGCTCAGGGGTGGGACAGGATATGCACCACACCTGACAGACAGGTGGGACTCTGAATGTACACAACCACCATGAGAACAAAATCACATTTGCATGTTGAACTAAATTTAGATGAGTGGACAGCTGCTTCATGATGGCCCCAGACAGGAGCACAGATGGCATTAATTTCCTTTCCATCTGCACCAAATCCTTGTGAGTCCAGGTAGATGTCCACAGAGACAACTAAAGGGACACCTGTAAGTGTGCCTGTGAGAATAATGACATTTCTAGAAACACTGTCCACTGAGAAAGGGGAAAACAACCACGAGAACTGTTCACTACTGCAAGTATCGCTTCTTGTACAATGATCACTGCTCAGAATAGAGCTTAGTAATAACAGAGTATCACGTGTAATAACAGACCGGTCTCACATTTAATCACCTAGTCTACCAGGACAATAATGAGCTCACATTATCATAGGCATACGTCTACATTGACTGCTTTCAGGGGGCAAAAAAGTACACAAAACTGAATCCTAAATGCTTAAGTAAGAATAGTAAAAATACTTGAGATATTTAGGCTACTGTTGTACATCTGCTGTTTTCTTTTCGCCCTGCATTACGTTGATTTATGTGAAAAGGAAAAACAAAAAGCAATCAAAGTAGGTAACTTCACAGTGAATTGACAATATAATGGGGAAAAGGGAAGCAAATGCCATGGAAAATACAACAAACAGCACCAGAGTCCCCTTAAGGAGAAATGGAGTCTAGTGTTAGAGGCAGAGACCTGTCAACAAAGTAAACTTTTAAGTTCTGCGTTAACGCAATATTCCGCTTTGATTCGTGTCGTTTATTCAAAAGGAAACTTACCTGTAACTGAATGCAGGCAAAGCAGCAGAGCAAATGTTCCTACATACGCTGGGGTTACATTTCCAGGACGTTTCATATTTGTTTTAGCCTTACTTTGTCCCGGGGGGTTGTTTGTCCGGAAAGACGCGCTACCTTTAAAATTTGAATACCAATGCGGCTTTGAAATGCAGTCGGAAATATCGCAATTCCGACTAAAACGCAGATGAAGAGCCGGGTGATAAATGGGAGAGCTGAGATTTTCGCTAATACCCGAGTTAACGACGTGTGACGTTTTCTGGTGGGCGGAGAGAAGTGAGGAGGAAGTCCTCTGATATTCATTCATGGCAGTCTGTTCGCCACTTCTTTCCTTATTTTTACTTCTTGTTGACTTCAAACTTACTTACACCTACATTTAAACAAAACAACAAAGAACGAAAACAAATGTATTTATGTGCTGTGGTGCTGGTCAATCTTTTAAATTGACTTTATGCATTCTAATATGCCTTAATTAAAGGCATTTTCCACTTTAATTTTGTCTCTTCATCGTGAGTTAACTTTTATCTAAAATTAACTGAAAGTCGTTGAAAGGCATCGGTCAGCTTAATTACCTGTTATTCAACTTCACAGTGCACCCTAAAATATTTGAATAACTTGTTTTATTGTGAGCATGTGAAAGCACCACTACCCCCTCCCCTTGGCCAGATTGACAGGTTAGGCTGAGATTTTAATTAGCCCCAGGGATTATGTACTGGAAACGAAAACACCTGTAGCATAGGGTACTGTGCAAAAGTCTTGAGCCACACCTCACTTCTTTTTATTTCCCTTCCAAGGAGCCAGACTTTATTTAAATTCTTATTTAACACTGGCCTATAAATCATTCAAGTATTTAAAACTCCCTAACTCAAGAGATGAGCCAGTGTTGTGTCTACACACGACATACAACTTAGTAAATAAGCAATTTTAATCGTATCTTTATGTTACTAGCAGCCTGCTTCCTATTTCTTTAGCTGAATCTAACCAAAGATAGCACAATTTGACAGCATTTTGTACCAAATCAGCAATTACTGAAAAGCTATAAATTACAAAATGTAGTAAACAATCCAAAGAAGAGCTTTGAATGTCCTTAAAGAAGCCTGGTGACATATTCCTAGAGAGTGTTCAGGCTGTGTTGAAGAACAAAGATGATCATAACATATATAAACTTTCAAGCTGGTTAGAATTGTACATATTCCAGTTTTTCCTTGTATACTGTATTTCCATGTATCTTTGAAAATGTTTCAATAAACCAGTTGGAAGATATTTCTAATTTTCCCAGAAAAATGTGAAGAAATTAGGGAGGGCCCAAGACTTTTGCACAGTACTGTAAAATTACATGTAAACATGCAGTTGGAACATTTTGCTGACAGGATCTTTTGTTTCCCCCAACATAAAAGAAACGGAGGGATTTAACAAGGGATTTAACAAGTCTAAATTAAATCCTCGTGGGAAAACTCGACTGTTTGGTGGAAGAGCAGTCACACTGCAGAAATCAAACTGATCCAGATCTGATTATTACCAAATATATAATAGCCATTATTTATTTTTAAGTAGTACTTAATACTAAGGCTACTTAAAACTAAAGTGACAAACTACATTAAAGCCAGTGCCTCTTTCGGTTGCCTGCCAAATTAATAGACGGCACAAGGAGATTAAACTCTGTCTCCATCTAGTGGTGGATATCAAGCTGCAATTGCAGTGGGGACATTAATCTTATTAATATTATGAAATTATCTTGACTCTTTTAGACTCGTAATCCCAAAGATCCGATCAATAACACAAATATATAACTTTGCATAAGCAAATATAAATAGCATCTTGTAAATGCAGACAATCTATGCTTTATAGTGAATTTTAGAAGAAATTGTGTTAAAGTACAACACATTATGTTATATATATAGCGCAGTACAGGTGTAATTTAAAGCGAAGGCATGGGAGTTGTAATGATTCAAAGTGATAAATTAAAGCTATTAAAAGTTGTAGACTGGCTGTGTTTAATTGGCAAGCAAAAAATGACCATTCTAGATCTTCCAATCACCTAACATGTCCTCCTGATAATTATCTTTTTCATAGGCTCTTTGACAGGGAATGTTATGTTGTCCTGTCACACTGACCTTCAGCGTATCTCTGACGAGGGCTTGACCTGTAAATAGAAGCCTGGTCATTTAGGTCTATCATCCCCCGTGTTTACCTGAAATACAATTAAATGTAATGTGTATAGTTGTATTTCAGCCTAATGTGTTGTTGTGAATTTTACGCTTACGTTATATAGGCTACAGCTTGTCGAATGCTTAAAGCTTCACGATGCAAAAAGGTGCAAAGGTGGGCGTGACAGCTGAGAGGATGCTGTAATAACCATCACAGAATAAATGGGAATTAAGTAGTTAAATTATAGAATAACAAATTTCCTGAAAATAAATATTCACGTTGCTAATACTGGTAGAACTAGAGAACGAGTAACCCAAAGTTATCCGCTATATGCTGACATCATTTAGCTGTCAACAACAGCTAAATGCTAATGTTGCTAATAGACCGAGACATGCGCAGAAGAAACTTTATATAACGGTTTCAGTTCACGTTTTTATCACGTTCGGGAGGGACGGTATTGGCTGTGTGTCAGATACTCTTAGCAGAGATGTATCTCCTCAGAAAATCATATAAAGAGGTCAAATATTGATAGAGATGTCCGAACGCGTATTTAGGCTAATATGTAGGACATATATAAACCACCAGTAGTGTAATGTGGAAAATTACATCGCTGAAGGGGCGTGGAAAGTTATTGGCCTTAAAACGTCATCGCAATTTTATCCAATGGGGGCTTCGTTATGCAAATGACAGATTCTTCTAGGAAGTGGGATCCCATCGCTGCAGTCGCTACTTCAGCTATCTTCGGCTCTGTGAGGGCGAGCTGGATATTAGGCTGTCATGCTTTTATAGACACGTTAAACAAAAGAAAACCTGCGAACATAAATAAGGCCTGCCGCTTTTAAGAAGCAAGCAACTGACCCACAGTTTTCCTGCTGAGGTAAGTACGCTGGAGATGCGACTGTTGCTATGTCCGGTTTGGTCCTCAAGTGATGCTGCAACATTAAATCGATTATTAGCAGTAGAAATGAAGGCCGTTAAAAACATGTATGCTCCGCTGCTTTTTTTAAGGACTAAAACGATATCAAACTACGGCTAGGAAAGGGGCAAGGCGAAGCGGGGTCTTAATGTGGAGCTACTGCGGCAAATTCTGGTGGGTGGGTAGCTAATTCGTCCAAAAGGCGACACGGTTTTCATTTTCAGGATCGGGAGTATGGGAGGAGGACCGTTGGCCTGCTCTTAGAAAGCTTGTATCGTCCAGAAAAGCCCACGTTTCTCGCTGGGTTAGCTACTTGATGGAATCTGTGTACCCCTGTGGCTGTTAAGGTGCGTCTCAGGATTGTTGTGAGTCGTGACAAAGACCAGAGAGTAAAATTAAAGCTGTTTACACCCCGTCTCTTGGCATTAGTTGTATTAATGTGTCAGATATACTCTTTGGATTGGTTTCCAGTGAAAGACACGGGTATTAGTGGGGTTATTTTTGAAGCTATTTTTACACGCCTTTTGGTGTTAAGTTTGTTTACACGTGATGGCTGTTTAATTGCCTTACTTTTTAATAAGGTCTAATAAGTCTGAGGCCGACTTTTCGTAAGTGTTACATTTAGGTTTTCTGGAGGCAGCGTTATAACTTCCTGTCTGATATTGACAGTCTTGGTTATGGCAACAGGAACATGCTAGAAAATAAGTACAGCCGACAGGTGTCTGAAAGAGCTTAGGACACCAGTCAAAACTAAAATATTTAGATTCATGAAACTTAAAAAAAAGAGGATGTGTAATCGTTTAGCAGTTACTTACCATGCAAATTAAGTGGTGTCATTATTCTTACTTAATTTTAGATGAAACTTCTGTTTAAGGAAAAAAGATAACTTTCTGATACTGTACAGTGAAGGTCTTTGTGTGTGTTTTGCTTTATGTGCTTTTCAGGACCACATCACTGTGACTTCACATTTCTTTGGACCTTTTGAAACGAATTTTCATTGGAGGCAAACTTGAACGTAAAATGTAAGTATATTAGTTTATTTTAGCTTTCAGTTATGACTGTTTCTGTTTATGTCAGTTTGATGTGGCTGCCTGGTAACATCACACAAACATTTGCGTTGCACATCAGTGATCAGAACTTCCTTTTTTCTTTGCAATAGAAGGCATTGAGCCTCTTCTGTGCCCTTTATAGTTTCTGTTTGTTTACCTATAATTTCACACCTGCGGAGACTTTATTAGCTGTGAACATTAATACATTTAATAAATCTGCTAAAATGTAAATTTGTGCTGGCACATTACATTGGGAGAAATGCTAGTCAGGATTCACCGTGTCTGCTATATGTAATGATTTATTTAAAGCATTGTCAGCACCTCTATCTTCTATGCAGCAAGGCTTCCTATTGGCACAGTTTAAGCTGTAATGTAATTACAGGGAGTGTATTAAATAACCAGGTTTGTCTTATCTGACTCTGCTTTATCTGAGTTCCTTTGAGTTTATATTCCCACAGATGTGTTGCTGCAGGACACCTGAGGAATATTTAATTAATTAATTTCTTTAAAGTCCATTGTTAATCCCTAGAACTGGGGAAAAAAAACATTGACTTGTACAAGCGATGTCTTTTTATATTAAAATTCAGTTTAAAAATGGAGTTCTGCATTTATTGGCTGCTTTTGTTTTCTAGAATAATCATGAGCGCCCACGAATCCGACGTGCACACAATCTCTCCCGAGATGCCAGCAATGTTTGATGGCATGAAGCTGGCGGCGGTGGCCACAGTGCTTTACATCATTGTCCGCTGCTTAAACCTCAAGAGCCCCACAGCACCTCCGGACCTCATCTACCAGGACACTGCTGTCAACCGCTTCCTCCTCAAGTCCTGCTCTCAGCTGACCAAAGAGTGAGTTGCTTTCCTTTCTCTCTGTGCATGTCTCTTTGGAGGTTGCCACGGCAACGGTGCAGCAGCAGTGAAGGTAGCGGTTTGTCTGGCGGCGGTCCCAGCTATCGTCAGTGCTCCTAAGTGTGCCACACGTCTGTACCACAGCCTTCCTGTTGGCTCTTGCATGAATTAAACATGAGTCTGTATTTTTGGGGTTATCTCAAAGGTGCATGGAGTTTGTTGCACTTGCATTATAAATAAAGGCTCATTCACTGCAGGGTAAGAGGATTTGCATTCATGATGATGCTGGTCTCACATTCAGGGTAACTATGATGACTGCTATAATTTGAATGTTTCATCTGAGCTCATAATAACTGACGCAAAGCAGTCGTTCCTGGACCATAACAGAACAAGGCTTTGCTGTGAGCTTTAAACCAGGTTATGCCTCAAACTTCCTGTAATTTTGCTGGAAACACACTCCCTTGAGTGGGAATTGTATACTCAATTGTGTTTCCTTAGTGAGCATCTCTCCACCTCTTGCTTTGACACTCGACAGGAACTTTCAGCTTCGTAGGGCGAATCTCTCGAAGCACCCTCGAGTGTCAGCTTACATAACGGGTGGTTCCTGAGCCCTTTGCCTTTCAGCTGCAGGGTCATTGAATCATAAAGCCGCACTGATGCTTACATCTGTGTCTAGTTTGTTATTATTCCCTCCTGAACAGCCGTATGCTCTATGCTTAGAATAGGAAGATGTCTGTCCCAGTGTGTAGTTTAGCAGAGATGTTTTTATCTTCATTTTTGTGAAGTCACGTTTGTAACTCGTGACATCCTGTGTTGTTGCATAATAAATCGATCGCACAGTGGAAAGTATAAGAGGGGTGATGTGAGGTGAACAGCCTTTTTGTTTGGCTGTGTTTGGAGACAGTTGAATAGGGTTTAGGATAACATGCAAAATGACAGAGCGTGCTATTTATTATTTCATTATTTGGCAGAAGTCGCAGTCTGATTTGCTTCAGGTGATTGTCCAGGATATTGCAAAACATTGTAGAGCTTGTTTTCCTATTGGCCAGTATTATACGTGTGTGTGAATGTGTGTGTCGCTAGCATCTGACAGTATGTGGTGTATAGAAAAGAAAAAAAAGCCCAATGAACGTAAAGACTGATAGCATGCAGATTAATACAATTACCATAAATGACATGAGTCATTTTGTACTTTGACCAGGACTTCGGGTCTTTGTTTTATCAAGCCACACAGACACATCCAGTTCCTTTTTTCTGTTATCTAATAGCTACAAAGGACAATAGCACAGTCACTGTACATACCCCAAGAAGGTTACACTAGTTATCCCAATTCAAAGAGAGATTGGAGCCTGTTACAAATGATATAGAATTATTAAAAAGGATTTCTCAAACTTTATCAGTTAAAAGCAAAGGAAAACTGATAACAGCATTATTTTTATTTTTTATTGTCTTGATGAACTCAGCTACTCTGGTGTCGCGCTTCCTGTCCACATAACAGTGAGGTCATCCTCTTCCTGTAGTCATGGATTAAGCCAGCAGAGTACCTTCTAGAACCATGTGGTAAAACTTTAACTACAGTGCACCCTGGAGGCGATCACATTATCACTAAATGGCAATAGTCGGTTTTGTGGCAGATAATTCTCTTATGTAAGACTGTATTTGTTAATTAAGTAATTGTTGGAGCCACTGTAAGAGTTGAGGAAACATAAGGTTAAAGAGCTTGTGCAACTGTTGATGTAACTGAAGCCTCGACTCTCGGCAGTCGCTGACTGTCGTCGTGTTTTGGGCTGTGCTGTACACACAGCTAGTGTCCTCACTGCAGCTGTGCTTCAGAGTTATGCTGGTCTTGTTTATCCGATATAGCTCACTACCGAGTTTTGTCACGAAACTATTCCACACAGGCTTTTATATAGCTGAAGAAGTGAGAGAGTGCCTTGAATGTTCACTAAAGTGTTATTAACAAGCACTCAACCAATATAGTTATCACTGTCGAAACGCTGCGTTTGGAGATCTAGCCTGTCTTTAACTCAAATGTTCCTAAATATCTTCCTGAGTCACTTCAAAATCTTCCATATTGAATAATACTTTTATGTCAGCCAATCCCATTTAAACGGCTGAAGCATTATATGAAAAGCACGGTGTTTTATCTGTTCCTGTCGCCACTGTCGTAATTTTAAACCTAATATTTTACCTATAATGTGTGCTGAAATAGTTGCAGTGGCAAGTTGAAGACGTTTCTCTGTGTTAGTTCACACTATTTTGCTCTCGGTGTGGAGATGTGATAGTGATTCATGATAATGCTCGGTGTCTCAAAGGAATGTTACATAAGCTAAAGACTCAACTCCTACAGTTAACTCCTACAGAAGTGTCACTGGAATACAAGCGCTGGTTCTGCGAATAACTTTACAAAACATAGCTACACACTAGTGAAACGTTGCTGTCTGTTGGGTCCACGTAGCAATCTTTAAATGTCTTGAAAAGAGATGTGACTTTGTGTGCAAACTCTGTGCTTGAAACTCTGTCATAAACCAGAAATGCAAAAGGCATGTGCTTCAGATAACACTGTGTTGATCTTGTGTCTGAGCATTTGCCGTGCCCTTGTACTGTCCATTAGGCTGAGGGCTCATATTTCGAGACCAAATTTAACAAAGGAATGCAATTTTGTGTTTTCCAGGTACATTCCTCCGTTACTGTGGGGTAAGAGTGGTCACCTCCAGACGGCACTGTATGGTAAACTTGGTCGGGTGAGCTCGCCTCACCCTAGTGGAATCAGAAAATATTTGCCCATGCAGGATGGGGCGACTGCGACCTTCGACCTCTTCGAGCCGCTGGGGGATCATCGGACAGGAGGTGATGCATTTGATCAGGATCTGCTTCTTATTAACCAACATTTTTATGCAGTTGTATAGAACAGGGGCAAGAGAAAGCACATTCATCACAGCTATGGATGAGCACAATATACAGCACTGCCTGAGCTCAGCCATTCTTGGGATGCCAGGGGTGGACAGCTCTCCTAAGATCATTTCACAGCATTGGAGGTGTGGGCTAACTCAAATCTTCAGTGAGGTTTCATTTGTTGAATGCAAGTTTTGTTGAAGTAATCGACCTTGGGTTCTGATATTTTGTCCAGCTCTACTGTGTGAATTTTTACGTGATGCTTTACAAGGGTGAACACTTTTTCTTGCCCCTGTACATTGCGTAGTTGGATCTTTACTGTCATGACAAACATTAAAATCTAATATATTATAGTTCTTAGTTTCATACTGTAATTCTGTTGCTTTACATTGTAATTCTACTACTGCTACTTCTGTCTAGTCCGTTCATGCCAAACCTAATGAGTGTTTGTCAGTCCTGGACGAGGGATCCCTTCTCTGCTGATCTTCTTGAGGTTTCTCCCATTTTGTTGTTCCTGATAAATTTCTTCATTATTCGATTCGAGGGTCAAGAATAGTTAGAGGGTATCACAAGAAACTTTGGCCCCTGGGAGTTTTTATATAGAACATATGGCTAAATAAAACAAGTTTGATGTTTGGAGAATAAAGAAATTCGTTGTCAGTGGTGTCATGTCCAACTTTGGTTATTTGTGCCAGGCCTCGCAAGTCAGCTACTAAAGAGACTTTGCTGCATTATTGTTCTTTTAAATCACGCATAAGATGTGTGTAATTCAGTTGTGGGGGGACCCTTTAAAAGATGCATATCTTTCTCTGAAGGCTTGAGCTTATCCAATCAAATTAACTTGGATCTATTAGTCCTCTCAGAAAGCTTGAGCCTCACGTGACATTTTACTCCCGACAAAAGTAGTGTTGCTAATTCCACTGTGTTTGGAAAAGCTATAATTGACAGCCTTATCCTTTATCTTGGATCGGCTGCCGGGCTTTGCCTTGCTCCTTTTGTTATGATGATCTGCTGTTTAGGAGAGTAACACTCTCCTTTCTTTATCTTTGCTTACATTTTTCTCACTTGCAAATATTGCCCTGCTCCATCTGCCTGTTCAACCAGATGACATCACCATGGTGATATGCCCCGGTATCGGTAACCATAGTGAGAAGCACTACATCCGGACCTTTGTGGATTATGCACAGAAGGATGGTTATCGTTGTGCTGTGCTGAATCACCTCGGAGCTCTTCCCAACATCGAGCTTACCTCTCCACGCATGTTCACTTATGGTAAGACCAGTGAGCCAACTCAAAATAGTACCTATTTGGCTTTTGAAAAAATGTGTTTCATATAATTTTTGTCATTGTTGGATGTTTATATTGTAAATGTCCAGTTTCAAATGTTATATACAATTTATGTCTGTGGACCAAAAGTTTTCTACTTGTATGCTGCTTAGGTGGTATCAGTTTGGCACTGATTACATATGGTGTAAGCAAACAAGGCTCATAAGGCCTGCATCTGTTTGTGGATGACAGTGAGGGGCAGCTAATGAGAAGAAAGTGAGGAAAGGGGCTTGAAAAAATGAAATGGGCTGCCTAAAGGCCGTAGTAGAGGATTTTGTACTGTGAATCATGCAGAGCTAGTCTAGTGATGACTCATCCCCCCACCCCTAATAATTTCTGAACCCCTGTTAAACACCAGTCAGTTTTTCATCAGAGGTCTATCTAAGAATGAAAACTATTATTTGCAATGATAAAAAGAATTCAGTCCTGTCAGTAATGCTGTGTCATCGCTTTTGGCTCAGCCTGCTGCTCTCATCCAATTGTCTGTTGTGGTTTAGGCTTAACCTATCCTCTCCAAAATCCATTAAAAGGGGTGAGCACAGTGAAGGTATTAGTTTAAAGCATTTCTGCTGAAAGTGTGCACTTACGAACAGCTTATCCTTTTTTCTTTTTTTTTTTTTTTTTGCCCTGCTTGTACAGCATTATTTCAGGGTAAACGGTAAATTATGGAAAAAGAAGAATGTAAGGCTTTTTTATGGGCATGATGAGACCTGTGCTGTTTAAAAGATCTTAGACACTCAAATCTGATACCCTGAATTAAAGAAATCTTCAGCCAGAAGTGCCGAGTAGAATAAAGTATGTTTCTGTGTTTTGATTATAGCACTATACTGTTTCATTTTACAGGATGCACATGGGAATTTGCATCCATGGTTGGCTACATTAAGCGGGCATACCCTAACACCCAGCTCATTGTTGTGGGCTTCAGTCTGGGTGGAAACATCGTTTGTAAGTTCCTGGGGGAGAACAAGGCTAACCAGGAGCGAGTGCTGTGCTGCGTCAGCGTTTGTCAGGGGTACAGCGCGCTGAGGTGGGTTGCTGTGGTCTCATTTCTTAATTACATGCATTGTTTTGTCAAACCGGCTTTGTAATACTAACACTGATGTGCTCACATTTCTAAATATAAATGAAGCTCAGAATAATTCTACAAAATGAATAGCGCTTGCATAATATAATCACATGTTTATCCATGAGTCTGCAAAGCGGCTCCAGTCAGCTGGTTACCCTTTCTGCTCTTCCTTTTACCATAATTATTGATGGATTGCACCAATTTGGTAAAGTTGCCACTTAAAAAAAAAAATTTTTTATCCCAAAATGTAAGAAATGAGACACATTTAAAAACCTGTTTGAGGACCTGTCTGATCCCTTCATTCACCTACCACAGTTTACTCTGAATGTCTACAGGACCATTGATAATGTTGGGCATTATCAACGGTTCTTTGCTGAAGTACAGGAGTAGAAGTCCTACCAGCTAATGACTAGTGTCAATTAGTCATTTGTCTTTCAATCAGTTAATAGTTTGATTTTAAAAAACAATAAAACCTTACTTTTTAAAGTAACTAGCAACCAGATAAATGTATTGAAAGTACAATATTTACAAATAGATTATGATGTATATGTCTATTTAGTGCATGCGGGTGTCTGCACTCTGTGTTCTTGTCAGATTCTGTGTTTTTAAATGCAGACAGCATCTCTTGGCAGACTTGACAGGCCGGGTCCATTAAAGTTTCAGTGTGGACAGCAGGAGATGGGTGTGTGTCGAGACTGGCCGTCTGTCAAATTGGCTTTGCAGTTTTTCTTTTTTCTTTAAAAAAAAAAAAAAAAATCATTTTCATTTAAAATCTGTTCCCAAAATTTAAGCTGGCCCTCCTGTCAGTGTACCTCGAGAGCTGAAGCTGTACAGTAATCAGCCACAACATTAAAAACACCTGCCTAATATTCTGTAGGTTCCCTTTGTGCCGCCCAACAGCTCTGACCTGTCGGGGCATGGACATGGGACCCCTTGGCGTGTCCTGTGGTGTCTGGCACCCGGCATTGGATCCTTTGGGCTTTGCGGGTTCGGGGTAGGCCTTTGTGGATCGGGCTCGTTTGTTAGCATCAGACTGATGCTCAATCGGATTGAGAATTTGGAGGCTGGCTCTGTTTTTTCGGGGTTCCTCGAGCAATTCCTGGGAAGTTTTTGCGATATGGCGGGGTGCATTAACCTGCTGGGGAGGCCACTACATCGAAGAGTATCGTAGCCTCGAGTGGGTTGTGCTTGGGCTACAACAATGTTTAGGTGGGTGGCACAGTACATATTGTAGTGTCAACCGCATGAATACCAGGACCCAAGGCTTGCAGTGGAATGAGTGATCAATGTTTTTCACTATTGCCTACTATTTTAATGTTGCGGCTGATCGATGTATGTTCTTCTTACAATAACACACATTTAATATTATGGCCTTATTGTATGAAAAAGCCACGAAAAAAGAAACCTTTTTCGTTTTTGTTTTTTTGTAATCAGCAGTTAGCTGCTGAACCTGTTTTTCTTGAGCTCTTGTTTTGAGTCACCTTGTCACTGTCAGTGAGCTGCATATTGATGCCTGACACCATTGCTACTCTCAACCAGTGTGACTCTTTGTGTTAGTGGATTAGTGGACACAGGACATTCAACGTATTGTTTAGATTGCAGACAGTCTGCACAAAGCTAACTTCCTGTGTGTTTGCCTTCCCCTCTCTCTCTCTCAGGGCCCAGGAAACATTCCTGCAGTGGGATCAGTTCAGGCGCTTTTATAACTTTCTCATGGCCGACAACATGAAGAAAATCATTCTCTCACACAGGTACCACTGTTGCCCAGCTATAAATTTTAGTACATTGTGTGCCTTCTGTTTCCATTCACTGAAAAGTTTAATGGACATGTTTAGTGTTTGGGGAGAAAATTTTATGGTGTTTGCCAAAGACAGTGATTTCATCAGACAACCCAGTCAGTAATCTAACCTCCTAATTTCCTTATAAATGAAATTGTAGATTACCCACAGCCATGGTGGGTTCATTTGAGCAATGATCATTTTCACAGATCTGAGTAGGTTGAACTGCCTGAAATGGTACCTTCCTCTTGCCTCTCTTGCTCTTGCCCTACCAACCTATAACATGCTAAGGTGCCCATAAAATAAATAAAGGCAACTATAAACTACTCAAAACTAAGTAAAAATGTAAAATAAAAAAAAGCTAAATGAGCCACTAGCCTACTAAAAAGAACATCTAAAGTAACTTTCTAAATGCTAATCTGCAAATAAATGAGTAGTTCTTACCATTCTTGGTCTTCGTTGTCACTCGGTGTAATAGAGGGATTAGTTGGTACATAGCTGACAGTTATGACTGTGAACTAATTGATTTTTAAAATTGCTTGTGTTCATGTTAATGTTTGTATGTTACAGGCACAGTCTGTTTGGAGGACATTCGCTCAAAATGATTGATGCTGATCTAAGTCGGTTGTACACAGCAACATCTCTCATGCAGATTGACGACAACATCATGAGGTGTGTTCTAGTAAACTGCAGCTCTTCTATGTTCTTGATGCTCCTGGTGATACTTTTTGTCAGTGCTTAGAATCTGAAAAATATCAGATATGCTTGTCATTTCTATCAAACCCCTCTAAGGGTTAGGGACTGAATAATAATACCTGATCTTTTTGGGTTTCAACAGAAAATTCCACGGCCACCGGTCTCTCAAAGAGTACTATGAGAAAGAGAGTTGTGTACATTATATTCACAATGTAAGAACTGCTTTTGCATACGACTCACAAATGCCATCTTTCTCTTTTTTGGTCTGTTTGTGTATTTTTTTTGATGGATGGCATTTTGTTCTTAAATTTCCAGGTCAATGTGCCACTGCTGTTGGTGAACTCTGCGGATGATCCTCTGGTTCATGACTCATTGCTCACCATCCCTCGCACGCTAGCAGGTAATTGCCAACATGTTGCATAGCAACAGCAGCTGCACTAAAATATTTTTTTATCACCTTATCAACTAGATGGCAGAGTTGCAGTTAAATGGTCCGTGCAGATCAGGATCAACTTGCTGTCATAGCGTGGCTGCAGTAGCATCAAAAAAATCAAGCTCCTGACCTTAAATAAGAATCCTGCTGTAAAATTACGTGTTGAATAAAAAACAAACAAAAAACCCCACCTGGACCTTCCTGCTCAAAATAAAAATAAATTAAAAAATAAAGAAAAGGGTGGGTTCAATTTCTTTGAATATTGCTTCCACTGCACTGTAGTATTATGTAACTTTAAATAACTCACTGTAGATTATTAGTAACACCTCTATTTTCCACAGTTCTAAAAATGCTGAAAAACAATTCTCCTTCAGGTTGATACAAAAAGCTGTTAATGTCTTAAAGACTGGCCTCAGTTGAATCTCAGTAGTTTTAAAAAACAAACAAACAAACAAAAACATGTCTGCAGCCTTAAGCAGGCCTATGATGAGCTGGCATCCAACCCCAACCGGGACAGGGTGGGGCACACAGTTTGTGACTAATGTTTTCTGCTGTGTGGCAACGGCTGTAACGCATAAATATAACACAGTGTTCCTCCAGTTGGATAAAGTGGTTCACTGGTCTCCTGCCCCCCCAAAAAACCTTCTGTCCTCCCGTATATGGTGCAGGGTGATTGATAATAAATAAACATAAGCAGGCAAATCTGGCTACACATGACTTAATGTCTATCAAGCATCCATTCTTCTCACTTTGTGCTATTTTTACTCACTGACCACTTTTAACTCTACTGGAAAAGGAATATTGCTTGTGTGCGTGCGTGTAAGAGGGAGAGTATGAGGAGTCCTTACTGGAAGCAAATGGTACTGTATCCTATATGTCTCCAGAGAGCAACACTTACAGAAAAGTGGATTAGCTGTCCCTATGACCTAAAATGTGAGACAGTTGCTCAGACGCTTGACTGCCATCAAAAGACTGACAGAAATACACTTGCTGTGCTGGTGCTGGAATTAGCTCGGACTAGAAGTGTTTGATAAGAGCTTTCAGCAGACTGTTAAGTAAGACTGTTCCTGTTCAAGCAAAAATGTTACAGGTGAATTAAAGAAAACAAAGAATAGTTGGTGCTTCTTTATTGCAATGATATTTGAATAATATAATTAATCAAAATAAGATCATGAAACTGATGCAACTGTGTTTCAGTAATTACTTGGTAAATGATGCGTTTAGGGACTAAGAAAAATCTTTAAACCACAAGCTTGTCTCCGGGCCCCTGTCGCTCAGCTCGTAGTGAGGCGGCAGTTCTCGGTCCTGGATGAGCACGCAGTTGTCCAAGGGCAACTCTGCAGCTGTCATGAATAGTGCACAGTGTTCAAAGCCCAGTGGGATCTTAGTCACTAGTCTGCTACAGCAGGCTTCCCCACTAACCCAGATAAGTCCAGGAGACCAAAGAGATCCAGGCCAGTCCTTTTCATGAAACCCCACCATAGTTGTTCACTGCAGCAGCACTATGCTGCAAGCAGAGTGAGTGTGTGGAGATGACCTAGTTTACATTTCAGACTTTATTTATCATCATTATTGTTATTATTATTATTTTAATTACACATTTTAAATAAAAATATATTTTAACTGCAGAATAACCAATGCAAAAAAAAATAAACAGCAACGGAAATTGCAGTCCTTCATATTTTATTAGGCAGCACAGATGCAGAGATATTCAGGGTTCGTATATTGCGTGTATTGTGAATGACATAAAGTCAGTGTGAAAACTACTGTTTTCTGTATGGACAGAGTATAGAAAACAAGGTCGTCACATCTCCTAAGGGAAAATGTTAAAGTTTGGCCTGGAGTCCTATCTCGTCAATTATTAATGGTTGCATTATTTTACCATAAGTATGTGGACACAAATGTAATCGTAAGGATCTTGGAAGATTGTCAACATGGCAGTCTTTATTAAGAGAGAGGTATGGAAAATGATGAGTCTTATACTATGAAAATAGATTTTTCCATTCTGGATGACCATTTAAGCAATTAGACAACAAGCAATGAAAAGACGGTGTAACAATCTGTGAGACCTGTCAGTCGAGGCAAACCTGTTTCAACTGTTAAAGTCATTAAAAAATAGCCTCCAGGTTTAAGGAGCAAAGTTGAAGTACCACTTTTTTTTTTCTGCCAGCTGTCAGACAAACAAACTGAGTAACATATTGATCGTGTCTAATGGCCAGAAATGTAATCGCACTGTTATCTGCTCGACTGTGCAAACACACCCTTAACAATCCCTTGCAAGCCCATTTCTGGGAATGTGTTGAACATTGTTCTTCCGATGCTGACGATTACAAACTGTGCAGAGTACAGAGGGCTAATTACCGTGTGATTTGTCCTCTTCCAGCAAAGAAGCCGAATGTGATCTTTGCCCTGACACTTCATGGAGGCCACCTGGGCTTCTTTGAGGGTGCAGTCCTCTTCCCCCAGCCTCTCACCTGGATGGACAAAGTGATCGTGGGTTACGCCAATGCCATTTGTCAGTGGGAGAAACAGAAGCCACCATGCCAAAGTGACCACCTGAGTGAGGGCTCCTGCTTAAAGGAGAAAGCATAAACCTCTGTCTCTCTCATTTGTTCATTAACCTTTCACTTTCTCCAACACCACTATCCCCACACTGCACTGAGGAGACACTCTAAACTGATATCTCTTCTCTGCCTTCTCCTCCTGTGCGACTCACCAGTACCAACCCACCTTTCCCGGTCCTCCTTTGTAATCACAATCACCTTACAGTTTGTGACAAAATGAACTAACTGCCTTCGTGCTCTTTTCCATGTCGAGGACTCGGAGCAGGGACATTTTGGTTCTTTACATCTACACAGTAATGACGCCCGGCTAAGTGATTCTTTTTGGCCGAAAGTGGCAGACGATGAAGTCAAGCTGTCATTTTAAAGGAAAGCAAGAGCACCACTTTAGAGTAGTAGAGTGAGAAACAAGAGCACACAAGAAGCCTCGTATTACATCGAAGAAGAACTGTAAGAAGCTCACTGCTTATCACCGCCAAGGCCATATAGCCTAGTCTGCTGTCTTAACAAACGTTACCGTTTTGTGTGTGCGTGCGTGTGTGAGTATGTCTGTGTGAGACTGTGTAGGCCAAGAGGGAAAGACCCAGGATGGTGGTCTTTGTGAGGTTGGTCTGATTTAAATTCTCTGTTCTTAGCCCTTGGCCATTATGTCTGCTCCTCTGGGTGCGTTGCTGTTTGTAGTAAATGTACTGTAGATTATTAAGTATTAAGGTAGGATTGTACACATTGTTTCCAGCTCGTAACATCATCCTGCACATAGTTTTGGCACTCAAAGTTTTCGGTGCTTACCAGACGTGACCAGGGATCGAGCCCCACCCTCAGATGGGATCCATGTACATTCCCACAGTTGCATTCTGTCACTTTGATTCCAGCACTTTACATACTGTACACCACAATATTTTCCCCCTTTCCTCATTTTATTTGTCAAAGTGCAGATATGGAAACTATTAACGGAGGGGCGAGGATGATAACGAAACGTTAGATGAATCAAATGTTCCCCGCGTTGTCTGTCTGTCAGTGTCTTTGAGCCCTCCTTACTCTTTCTGTTGCCTTTGATCAGCTGCAGGTCCAGCCAAGTCTCTGATATCCGTCTCTTACTGCACACACAACAGTCCTACTGCCACTGCACTGAGGCTAACATTCAACCCACCTGGTTTGGTGCGAACATCTTAGTACAGCTTTTCCATTTTCCAGCAGATGATCATGTGGTTCTTTGAAATGTTGAAAATTTAGCCTTCTGATTGGCGAGCGTGGTGCTACAAAAGGGAAAGTTCAGCAGATGTGAAGCAAATTTTTCATTTGTAATAATCTGAGCTGTGAGGTTTGACGAGTAGGAGGGCTGAAGATACCAAAGCTCAACCGCTATTTATTTTAGTGGCTTGTTCGTATGATTCTGGTGTTTGTTTAACTGTAATTTAGATGGAGAATGCTGCATGCAAGAAAGAAGATGGATTTTAACCGTAGGGAATATTTTTTTTATTTCAAAGACTTTGCCGAAAATCTCAGTTCCTGGTTTGTTGACTGCACTGAGAATAAAGGGTGTTGCTGCACGAACTGCTGAAAAAAAGATCGCAAACATCTCTTGTTGAAATCATACTGCAAGACTGGGACCTGTGGACTTTTCAAAACCCGATTTAAATTCAAACCTTGTTGTAAGGGCTCTAAGGAAGCTTCTTCCAAGGCAATATAAAGCCAAGAAATGTGTGATCTAAAACCTGCTTCTGAACACTGTGATGAGACGCTAAGGGTGGTTTGAAATGATTAAGTGACTGACAGCAGGGCATTTTATGAGGCTTCCTAGGCCGTGGTTTGTGTGTCGTAATACCTGGTTGATAGTATTTGATAAGTAGAAGTGTTTGAGTACTGGAAGGTTTGCCATATCAGGATATAACAGCACTGAATGTCAATCAATCGAAGCTTGTAAAGTAATAATAAATATCAGATAATAAGAATTGAATATTAAAGCTTATATATGGCGTTCCAAAGTTTGTTCTTAGCTTTAGAAATAGTTGCTTGGTTACCAGTAGTAGCATTTAAAGTGCTGTAATTGTGAATCTGATCTGTTGCTCTTTGGAAATGTTATTATCAGTTATTTTCTGAGGTATAACTGCCTTAAACCTTTCTGAGCAAATACTATGACATCCAGGTATTAATCTCACCAATGCTGGCTTGGCTAATGTGGGGATAAAAGGGAACTCTTATCCAACTTCATCTCCTTTAACTCAGGGCATCTGTCAACACCAAGCACCAGTCTGACACCAGTGAACCCTTTTGTCTTTGTTTTTCGTCTCATTGGAGTCGTTTTTAATGTACTGTAAGATGAAATGAGACACGCTGTGGCAGGTGGTCATCAGCCTGCCTTCTGAGTGGAAACCCTCAGTTTTATAACAGTATTGGAAATGAGGCTGCACTCGATGTGATTGGTGACATAATCGTGTTTGGTGTTTCAGTCGGCCTGCCAACACCCTCTTTCTTTTCACGTCTAGCGGTCGTCAACCAGCATTTGCTCAAACAACAAATCACTGTTGCCATCTGTTGTCAGGGAAACCGAACTACAACTGCCAGTCTTCGTGGCAAACATCCTCTCGTCCACCCACAGTCAGATTATAGTAAATGGTTCATCTGTAGTCCACAGCTCTCATTTAAAATTACACGTTTGGGTTTATTCTGGCTCGATTTCGATGACACCAGCAAAAACCCAGTTTCTGCAGTACGAGCCATGTGTTTTGGGTTGTTGTTGTTGTTGTTGTGTTTTTTTGTTTTTTAGAAAAATGTTTTTGCCTCTCCACAACTTTGCACAAAAATGCAAGTTTGGATGTATTATTTGGATATATATTTTTTTCTAGTTAATTATTTTGGGGTATTTTTTTTTTAAATTTTATTTTGAATTGTTCTTATGACTTCTTGTGTTATCTGCTTGTGTAAATGCGGTAGAGTGTGAGTGTTGATAGGTAAACATACAGCAGGTGTATACTGTGTCATATCACCACCTCTGATCCCCAAAAATCCAATATTGTTCACTTTAACAACAAAAATAAAACATCTATGTAAAGATGGTGTATATTAGATTTGAGGGACCAGGGATGGAAAAATAAAGGCAATAACCAAACAGAAGGGATTCTCTTATTATTTAAACACTAATGTGACAATAAATGGTGTCAAAGTATATTAGACCAAAACGTCATTCTCATTGTAATAATTTCTCATGGATCTGGGATCTGAAATGTTGTTTTATTGTACTGATAAAAAATTGTGTTCCTCTGTATTTATCCTAAACTCACTGCTTCAAACATCAAGTTTATGGGCTCATATTTAATTGCTTGGAAACTAAATGACTCAGATATCTTGAGTAAATTTAAAATGTCCAAAAAATTTGGGAAGAAAAACTTGGATTGGGGTAAACTTTGCTTAATATTATTGTTTTGTTTTTTTCTAGAAAGATTTTTTTAAAATGTAGAATCCGTAACTGTCAGTACCAGGCAAGTGGATGGGAGCCCACTGTGTGTTAACCTACAATTATCATTATACAGCTTTAATTTTGTGTTTACAGTTTTGCTGAATGAAGGCTAAAGGGTGTGTTGGGACAACTAGAGGGGGGGATGCAGTCACACAACATAATGTACTCTGATACTGAACCCTGGGTGTGTTTGTTGAAGAAATACCAGTGGTGTGCGTGTGAACTAATTATGTGAGGAGACGTGCTTATTGTGTTCCAAAATAAATTATTTTCTCAAAAGAAAAATGTTTTCTTTTTTCTCCTCCAATTAGAGCTTTGTAAATATAATGTAGAACACGCTTTAATATTTAACAATAATTTATATATCACAGATTGTGCTGAATTGAGCCTTCATGTATTGACTCCTTTTATCTTTATAGCTTTTCTACCTCCCCAGTTATCATGTGTACTACACCACAGGAAAAGTAATCAAAACACAATTAAATCAAACCTTGTTTTGTTTTTTCACCATCTATGCTATAGATGGTGTGTTTAAGGACAGAACAGTTGGTGGGAATGCTGCATGCTGTAAGGGCAACTGTATTTTAAATGCAGTGCAATTTAATACTTCAATAGCTTGCAGTCCAGATTTTAGGTACACATTACGATCAAGTCGTGTGAAAGGTTTTGACAAAATTCAAAACTCAGAAAGGTAGGACAACTCTGGAGTTTTGCCAGGCCTAAAAAAGCAGCTTGACCTAGAAATCTGTATGAGGTAACATTGGTCACTGATTCATTTAAGCTACAGCTTGCTGATATTAGCTACTTGCAGATGTATTGATACTAGCGTTTATATAAGCGAGAAACATCTACCATGAGTATTGAGCTTGCATAGTTTGTCCATCAGAGGGCGGTCTTTAACTTCCTTATTGGCAACAGAGGCCTGGGCAGAGCCACAGCTAAGACCTTCATATACCATGATGACCTGTTTGTCTCTCATGGCTTGGACTTTCTTTTTATGACTGAAACTTGGCTACCCACTGATGATCTAGCTGCTTTTGTGGAACGGACTTCTATTCAACACAATCAACTCTGTCCTGCATCCCACCACTACAGCCATATCTAAGACTGCCTCACACACATGTGAGGATTTTCAAAGGTTCTATACTGAAAAAATTGATAATATCAGATCACATATCCGGCTCCCATCCCAAGACCCTTCTGAACCACCTCCATGTTCTTCCTTTCTCTCTGAATTTAAACCAGTCTCATTATCCCATCTTACTGATATAATAATGCACATCAAACCAACTACTTGCCCCTTGGATGTGTTACCTACACCATTTCTCAGAGATGTGCTGAAGACAGTCAGCCCTAACATCCTTGTTATTGTTAATAGCAGCATCTCAAATGGAACTGTTCCTTCAAATGGGACTGTTCCTTCAAATGGGACTGTTCCTGGTTCTTTTAAACAAGCTGTTGTCCAGCTGCTTCTAAAAACAAACCTGGTTTGGATACGTCAGTTCTTAGCAATTCTAGACCAATTTCTAAGCTGCCGTTTTTGTCTAAGGTTCTCAAGAAAGTTGTCCTCCACCAATTATCCTCATTCTTAGACACACATAGTATTCTGGATAAATGTCAGTCTAGTTTCAGAGCCTTCCACAGCACAGAGTCTGCTGAACTGAAGGTATTCAACGATGTGCTTTTAGCTGCTGACTCTGGAAAATGTACAGTTTCAATTCTTCTAGACCTGAGTGCAGCACTGTTGACCACACAATCTTATTAACCCATCTAAAGACGTGTCGGCATTCAAGGCTCTGCTCTAACATGGTTTGCCTCTTAATTAGAGAGCAGAACATGCTCTGTGATGCTACACTCGCTTGTGGAATACCTCAGGGCTCTATTCTGGGCCCTGTCTTATTCTCCTTATACATGCTTCCATAAATAATAATAATAATAAACTTTATTTATAAAGCAGTTTGGATATCTGGTGAGAGGGAAACATGAAGATGAAACCAGGAGATGTCCTTACTGAAACATCAGAGCTGAACAGGTGATGGAGAAACAGATTTACCTTTTAGGTGACATGAATGAGTTAAAGAGAAGTTATGAACTGTTTCTGAGAGACAAATAACACCAGGATAATTTTTTACATAGCTGACATCTGTGCAGGGGCGGGTCTAGCAAAGTTTTGCCAGGGGGCCAGGTAGGGCATTAACAGGGAGAGGGGGCACAAACAAAGAAATACTTTTCTTTCTTATTCTCATTTAAAATGTCTAGCTTTTGATAAATAATTAGCTGAATCTTACAACCAAAGTGGTCATCTGATGTAAAATGTAATCATACATATATACCAACATAACAGTGTACATCACCGTCACAACAGCATTTGTTTCCATTCAAAGGCTTTATGGCTTTTCCTATAATTCCTGGTGGGCCGGTCTCTAGTCAAAATGCCCGGGCCGATTTTTTGTCCCAGTCCAGCCCTGGGCAGAGCATTAAACAAACAAAAAACAATACAACAAACGTGTGGGAAATCTGTTTATTGTTCATGTGTCTGAAAGAAAAAAATTATCAGCCACTACATCAGAAAAACAGATTTTAAAATCACCAAATATAAGGACTGGTTATTGGCCTTAAAAAAATCGCACATCATTCAGTCTCTAATTTAAAACTTCATTATTTTAAATATACTCATTAATTAACCCTGGTTTAACCATTTAACCCTAGAGTGGGTTTAGCTGGTTAAAATATAGAACAAATGATAAAAATGGCCATTAATTTAAAAAAAAAAAAGATGCACAAAAAAGATTTTATTTTACATTTTTCAATCCAGTGCAACCTCCAGAATGCATCTTCTTGGTACATCACGCCTCACATGATATGTTGAAACAAGGCCACTGAGGCAAGCAACTGTTCCTATTTAAGGCACTGCATCAGGAGGCCCTTTATTCTAAAACATGCCTTATTAGTTTTCCCTCTGGATATCAATCTCAAATTCACCCCTCGAGACTTTGCTATGTTGAAATCTGTATCACGGGGTGGTAAGCAAAAGGTTGTTCTGTGTACAGCAGATTGATCTATGAGGCAAAGCACACCAAACACAAATCAGCCTGGTCTTGACCAGCTCTGTCATTCTTCCTCCACTCATACATGTCATACATGAGAGGATTGTCAGTACATGTCAATGTAAAGTAACAAGTGATTACTATCAGTTATTCTCTCCTTCATATATCTAAACAACATCCTTTACCTTTTCCATTTATATAACACAAAACATCCCCTGCTTCTAAGCCTACATACGTCTATGTACTGCCTGAATTTTGTTTTTTTAGAAAGTAAAAATCTAGCCTTAATACAGACCACATATCTGATCTGATCACACAAAAAGCACTTCAGGTAAAAGGCTCTACTCTCGGGTTTGAAATGGGAGGATTGTTTCTTCAGAGAGCGGTGTCTTCAGAGCCAAAAAGCTTTGTGGCGATGGGCTGGTAGTCGGCCACCGGTGCTTTACCACCAAAGTCTGAAGGCAGGATGTCTGCATCGAATTCTTTGAGGTAGTTGTCCAATTCATCACCATGAACAAAGACCTGAGGGAAGTTAGAATCAGCATTTAAAGATGTAGCTTAGATTTAAAGCCAAAAAAATATAGCTGCTGTCAGCTGTGTCCCTTATCTTTACCCTCTCCAGCAGCTTGCTCTTCATGAAGGGTTTAACCACGTTGTAGGTAGTGGTGAAGTACCAAGGCTGGTGAATAACGTGAACTGCCTTGAAACGGGCTGGGAACGAGTCCTGCAGAAAAACACAAAAGAGCCAAAAACTAGTTTGAGGCTCCACATCAGCTTTCATTCTGAGTCTGTTTGGGCCTGCAGTAGGGGTGGGCGATATAAACGGTATACAGTAGAAACGATATGAATTTGGTCAATGGTAGAGATTTTGACTAGACGCTCTACCATGATAGCGCATGTTGACGGAGTCATCAAGCTGCGCCTGTTTTGGTTGAAAGCATCTGCAAATTATGCCGGGCGACAGTAATAAGCCAAAAGCTACGCTTCCTCCACTTCCATACCATTGATTTATTAATGCTGAATTCTCTTGCAGCTGCTCTATTCCCATCTGATTATTTCAGTTGTTCTCCTGACTGAAGTTTGGTTCGTTTACAGCATCCTGTCATGCGATTGCATTTGTCCCTAGTCATCGGGAACCCTCGCGTTAACTTTTATTGAGTGGAAAAAAGATAGCATTCATCCTCCAGCTTCACTGTGTTTATGCTAACATAGCTGTGTCGCTAGCGATCACGTAGCACATCATTATATACCAGCTAGCCCAACTTCAGCAACCCTAAAAACGTCACTGCTGTTTAGTTTTCTGTCTTCATTTATGTTGGAAGTGATAGCAGAGCTGTACGTTTTAAGTCTTTTAGAAATCTCTCAGTCAAAATATCATGTTTAGGTGGAAACTAGCGAGCTGACTTCCTGCTAACGTCTAACTCTGTTAAATTTAATAAATTCTGTTTTCATGGATGCCTGGATGTTAAACTTAATTGTTACACCTGGTAAAGCAGCAACACTGATCATTTTATTAAAGATGAAAGAATTTAGACAGTTTTTAACTCAGTGATGCCGATGTGTTCATTTGACTTTGGGACCTGAAGCAGACGGCGTTTTGGACCCAGATTATTCTGGGGATTATTCTAGATTATAAGGCACACTGTCAATTTTTGAGAAAATTAAAGGATTTTAAATGTGCCTTATAGTGCGGAAAATACGGTATACAGAAGAAGAGAATATATCGCGATATATATCGTTACGGCACATGCTTCAAATTAATAATAATAATAATAATAATAATAATAATAACTTTATTTATAAAGCGCTTTCAAACAAAGTGCTGTACAGCTATTTGAAACTAAAAAGATGAATAAATAAAAGCAATAAATAGCAGTACAAGTAAAAACACAATACAAGTTAAAAATAGTAAGAATTTAAAAACTAAAAGACATAGAATTAAGACATGTAAGATAGGGTGAACAAATGTGTCTTCAACTTAGTTTTAAAAACCTCCACAGAGCGTGCCTCCCTAATATCTTGAGGGAGGTTGTTCCACAAGAATGGGGCATGAAAAGAAAAAGCACGCTCTCCAACTGTCTTTTTTCTGGCTCTAGGAACCTTTAGAAGGCCTGAGATCGTAGAGCACGGGATCGAACATAAAGGTGTAAAAGGTCGGAGAGGTATGAAGGTGCCAATCCATTTAAAGCCTTGTAGGTGGGCAGCAGGATCTTGAAATCTGCTCGAACCTGACAAGGTAGCCAGTGAAGAGATCTCAGTACAGGGGTAATGTGCTCAAATTTCCCAGTTCTTGTTAAAATACGAGCAGCTGCATTTTACACCATCTGTAGACCTCTGAAACTTTTCTTTGGAAGCCCAGAAAGAAGAGCGTTACAATAATCAATACATGAAGACACAAATGCATGGACAAGAACCTCTGCTGTAAAAAACTTGGGCATGTGGTTCAACATGGTGCTCTCCTTCGAGTCTCATGTAAACTCTGTCTTATCAGTATTTAGGAGCAAGAAATTATCTGATAACGAGCCCCTAATTGCAGATACACAAGATTCTAGTTTAGAGACTTCAGCACAATTTCCAATGGTTAGAGGAACATAAAGCTGCAGGTCATCAGCGTAACAATGAAAAGCTACATTAAAAGAACGTAAAAGAACACCAAGAGGCAGTGATATTATGCTGTGATATGGATTTTAGGCCATTTCGCTCAGCCCTAACCTGCAGCATGTCCACCATCTTCTTGAGCTCAGCTGGCTTGATTCCTGAGGCATGCTGCATTGTGAAGCCTTTGAAGTTCTCAATCAGCACAAATCCATTGATCTGGGTCTCGTCATTCTCGAGCAGCTTCTCTAGGATCACGCAGTATGCCCTCAACACCTATTACACGCAAAAGGACATATATTTCACAGAGTACACTTGGATGACTGAGCTGCAGCTGTGCAGGGCTGCTTTTCGGGTACCTCATCGAAGGTGATCTCCTCCAGGTCCCAGTTGTCGATGTTAAAGAGCAGGACCACGCGGCCATACTTGTCTCTGCTGGGCAGAACCACTGGGTATCCCGCTTCGACTGTGCTGCGGACTGCCTCGGGGGTCAGGTTCTCAAAAAGCTCAGGATACTCCTTCCTGAAGCGTACGTAACCTGGAGAACCACAACCAACAGATCAGCTGCATTCTCATTAGTTATTATTAATCCCCATCTCTCTTTCACGGCGCGTCTTTCCCGTTTTACTCCCATCACCACCAGTCGGTCGTGGTAGATGGCTGCTCGTCCCTGTGCCTGGTTCTGGCGGAGGTTTTATCCTGTTAAAAGGGAGTTTTTCTTTCCCACTGTCACCAAGTGCTTGCTCAAAGGGGATTATTGGATTGTTGGGTTTGTAGGGTCTTTACCTTACAATATAAAGTGCCTTGAGGTGACTGTTGTTGTGATTTGGTGCTATGTAAATAAAACTGAATTGAATTGAATTCTCTCACTGGATACTAATAACTCACAACCCCACAGTGTACACAGCACTGCATATTTCTGATGCACCCACACAATGATAGTCCTGTGTCAGTGGGGCTCCAGTCCATCTAAGCAAGGCACCAATTAACCCACAGTAAATGTGTTTATGAGAGAGAGAGACAGAGAGGGAAAGACAGTCCATCTGGATGTGCATGGATTCCAGTCTCACACGGAACAACTTTTCTATATTGATGAATGTGCAGGTGTGTATTTTTGTTTTTGTGGGGATGGAGTATTCCAACAACAGCAGCACCAAGATTCAGAAATTCTGGTTCCAGAATTATGCCGATGCTTGAGTTAAGGTTACTAGGTTTAAGATCAGCTCAAGGTTTAATGGAATATTACATTATTATATTATTGGAATAATAAATGGGCATCATTTTGACCCAATCTGGTTAGGAAACAGCATTCTGATCATTCGGAGGATTGAAAAAAAGATTAAGAGGTTTTTGTGTGTGCAGGGCAAGTCATAAGGTGTCCTCACTATTGTTGAATTGCTCTTTTTAATCTTAACCCGCTCCCAGAGCAGCAGAAGTTCCCAGCAGAACGCGGCGGACTCACAAGTGAAGCAAACCTGCCGTCCCATTTGGACACACAAAGAACAGCTTTGTCAGCTCACTCAGAAGAATCTCAAAGCTCCCAATTAATGAACACATGCCCCCCTGCCTCAGCGATGGCCTGGGATTCATGCATACGAGGAGCACAAAAGAGGCCTCACCATCAATTACTGAAGCGCTTGGGTGCCAAAATGATGCAAGGAAAAAACTCTCTTTTTTGTCTCTCTACTCAATGAAATAAAGTGCTTCTCATAAAGTTGTATTTAGTAGGTTGGAAATCACCTTTCATGAGCTCGTGGGCCCTGTCAACATCAAACTTGCGAGCTCTGAGGAAGCGCAGGAACAAAGAGTCGGGTTTGTCCCCAAAGCGCTCCAGGATCAGCTTGGCCAGGCCGTCTCCATCGGCTGCCCTCTCTTTCATCAAGGCCCGCAGGTCCTTCAGCGATGATGCCCGTCTCTCATCTGTCTCATTCAGCTCATCCTTCGCCTGGAAGGGTAACATCAGCACGAACCCTGAGCCATCCAAGGACCATATATATGACTCGTGTATTTGCTGCCATTAGAAACTATGCTTACTTTACCTTTTGCACAGTGTGTCCAGGCAGTTTGTGGCACAGCCCAAACACAGGCCCATGATCCTTCACTGTCAAATGCTCCAGCTTTGACCTCATTGCTTGCTCCTCCTCTGACACCATGCGAAAAGTACCAGTCTGCATGACAAAAAATCCACGTTAAAATCCTCCTTTATTGTTTGTGTTTTACCTCATCGTTTCAGGCTTCAGTAGTTTTCAAATAAAAATAAAAGTATGCATTAATTGTGCAAAAAATGGGTCCAAGGACCTCCCGACTCCATACGATGCATGCCAGCGAACGTCTGGTTAATCTGCTTCACATGATCGCAGAAAGGACTTCTGAAGCCATTTCTTAAAAACAGCTTAAGGACCCATCCCAGAGCCAGCATTTACTGGCACAATAACAATACTAAGCAGCATCATGTGCTGACAGTTAGAACTCAAAGCCCTCTAATGCTTTTAGCCCACACTGAACCACTGAACTGAGGCCAGAAACTGACCTAACTGCCGTAAACAGAGATAAAGTGACACTGGAGCACTCTGGACTGTTGCAGAGAAATTGAACTTACAGTAGCCATGGTTGCAGCGTCTCACAGCAGCGACGCTAAAACTGTGGAGGAAGAAGATTTGGCACAAACAGAACGTGACCACATTACACCAAAAAGAAACAATGCAGACGCTCTTTCAATTAATGATGTATGACATAATCTGAGAACTACACAAATACAACATCACCAGGAGGAAGCAATAGCATTCAAAATGAAGAGGTGGGTCTTTAATACATTGTATTGCTCATTAAGCAGCTTGACTGAAAGCTTTTTTTTAATTGAAAAGTTTATATATATATATATATATAAATGAACAATTTGCTTAAATAGTTTCAATTCTGTATAAAACCAAATAATTGTTATAATTGAGTTAAAGCTCTTTAACCAAGAATCATGACACAGGTGCTGAAGTTTCTCTTCAGTGAGTGTTTTAGGCTCTTTAGAGTGCAAAATTCAAACCTGATTGCAGTGCAGCAAACAATAGAAGAAACTTAACAGAAATGCATAAATCCTTCATTTAAACTATGAAAGACGTATTAATCAAAGTAAAAAACAAGGTTTCTGTCAATTGACATCAAAGCAAAAATATTTTGTTTTTAATGTGATTTTTAGTTACTACACAAAATATGATACATATATCCTCAAAGTGCTCATATGTTATTTGTCTGTGTTTATCTGTCTATCGAATGATTTAGAGCTGAGCAGCCTTACCTCGAGCAGACAGGATCAGAGACCTACAGCGAGTGGCAGAGGAGACAGCAGGGACAGAGAGGACCACGAGGGGAGGAGTTACTGGAAGAAAAAACACTCAAAGTAGGATTAAAATGACACAGTGGATTACGACAGGTGGCTAATCTAGATGATGCAAACTGCGATGCAAAGCGTGAGCTGGGATGGAGTCCCATGGTGCCAAAATGAAACATGCAAGACAAAGAATAGAATTTGTTTTAAATGAAATTAAAAAGTGAAATTTTATTTTTTATTTTAATTGTATGAAAAAAGATTTATTGAACAGGTATATGACTCAGCTTCTTTTCTTTTTTTGCTCTTGATGTACATAGAAATATACAAAAGAGCCATCCATCCATTTTCTTCTGCTGATCTAAATCAGCACTGTGGGGGGGCTGGAGCCTGGTCTGGCTTTAGGAATCAAGCTTAGGAACTTCTTGCTGTGAGGTGACCACTGTGCTGCCCTCAAAATCAGAATAAAAGAAACCCTTTCATTGAGAAAACACATGAATTAAACAAAGTGGTGTGTTTTTTGTTTTGCACCTTATGACCACCGTACCCTGGACCAAACCTTCCACAACAGTTCTTATTAGCACTTATTTCCACATTCTCATGAAATATGCATTTCACTATCACTGATGTAGGAGAAATCCCACCTTTCATGTCACATGTGCTGTTAACCCAGCACATGTGACATGAAAGGAGGAAATGTCATATGAGCGAGAGGACCACTAGCTATTCCTTTATGCACATTCTTTGAAATCCTCCTCAGAGGGGATCACTTGTTTTGGGTCCCACATTATGGATTACTTATGCATGACTGCACAATATCAGACAAACTGGCCTCTCTTTTAGTTCCTCTCACTAATTGCAGGAAGTGAGAATCCATGTTTTGCTTTATTTCTTTTAGAGTTTCTTTTATTGGTTGTCTAGCTGACCGTGAGTGACCTTAATACCACTAAGCATTTGTAGTTGCTGTGACATATGTTTGATATGAAATTTGTTATGTTCCCTTTATTATGATTTGTGAGTTCATGAGCACCCCCTAATATTTTATCATCTAACTGCCATTGTCTGGTCAAAACATGCTGGAGGTTCGTGTCAGTTTTTTGTGTACTTATGAAATGCCAGTGCAGTAACTCATTAAAGTAGATGTTGAATTGGTTAAAAATGTAATTAGTCTAACTAGGTGATTTGTTAATTGATCATAAGTGTAAGCAGGAGAGAATGCAAACTTTACACGTATATGTATGCGTGTTTATGTGTATTAACGTAGATGTGTGTCTGTTTTAAGTTTGTTTTTCTTTAGTTTAAGCTTTTTAATACTGCCGGCCATTAGTTTCTATTCCCCATTCTTTTTCTCTTCCCTTGTTTTGTCTTTAAGACAGATGACATAAAATCTACGGAACAGAATGTAACGAGAGGCTGAGTACGGACAAGGAGGGAACTTGAATTCAACTCCGTTGAATTTTGTTGAAGATCAAGACCAGTTTCCTTAAAAGTGAGCTTTCTGACGTCTCCCTGCTCGTTCAGTATCAGAGTCAAAGGTTCTTATGACACTCAAGGCAAACATAGCTGGCGTAATGTTAGCTTATAACCTGTGCTTGTTGGGGTTTTTTCAGCTGGCTTGTTGTCAGCTTTTCAGAGTGGAGACGGTCGCACTTCTATGCTGTTGACAATAACAAAATTGAGACAATATCAATTTGACATGCTTTTTATGTATGTGAGCAGAAACATGCTAGTTTCTGCTCACATACATAAAATGCAATTAGTCAGAATCAAGATGTCCAGATGGCGGCAACATAGCGGTTTCCAATAACTGGCCTGCTCTTATGCATTTTTAATGGATTATTACCAAGTTTATGTGAACGCATCAGTTCGTTGGAAGACGTAAATACACACAAATCGATCTATATTTTTTAGTAAAACATTCATTTTTTTTAATCACATAAGGTTGAAGCAATGATCGACTGTATCTTTAATGGCTGGATGAGTCATATGACATTTGTCACCTAAATCTTTTTCCTTTTTTAAAAATGGCAACAATCTTTGAAATGTGGTGTGCATTCAAAAAAACCTTTTCTGTGCAATTATAAAAAAACAAATCATGTTTTTTTTTATGTGGTTTGTGACATTGTTCTTCCTAAGACCAAGTTGTGCCATCGCAGCATGAAAAAGGAGAGCATTTTAGGTACTTAGGATGTAATCTGCATGTCGGCGAGACAAAATGGGAGTATTCAATGGCATTACTGTAAGGAGGTTAATGAGGTATGGGTAAACCGTCCACCCCACACTAAAGCTTGATGCTCTGCCGGGTCTCCTTCCTCCACACACTGAGGCCTCTGTGATCTAGAACTGGCAGGCTTACTGTGTCATTGTTCGTCTATCAGAGGCTCTCATTAGTGATTTTCTTTCTGCTTTTTTGAATAAGCTCTTATTGCTTTACAGAGGCAGTCAGGGGTTAACCACTCCTCCATGTATCACATCGGATGTGGCTATGTTTTTTTTTTTTGTTCTTGTCTCTGGGTTAGAGTAAAGCTCAAAGATGCGAAGGAATTCCTGTCAGTTATGTCACCCTGCAAGCCAACAAGCAGGACTCTGTGACCACAAATCTAATAAAGAAGAATTTCGAGCTGTTTTACTGTTTCAGTGCACTCTGATCACCTCTGAAGTGCGAAGTATACTGTGCATCCTTTTACAGTGCAGGGTTCTCCTGGCATTCATGTGGATTTTACTTTGTAGACCCTCACAACATAGCTGCCACTGTCTGACAGTGCACCACACGACACTGCAAGTAGTAGAGCACTGCCAACATTTGGGGGCGCAAAGGGGACTTACACTATACTAAGTGGATGCTTTTAACATTGTGGACAACAGAAGTAAAATATATTCAGTGTATGGGAATTAAAGATGATGTACTACAAATTAAATGCTGAAAGTAAAATTATTTATTCAAGATCTTCAGTCAGCCAGCATACAACTTCGATATCACTGTTTTTATTATTTAGACCGTGCCCTTGATCCAACACAGCTGATTCAAATGGCTAAATGATCTCCACAACACGATTTGTAGTTCTCCAGAGGCCTGGTAATGAACTAAGCATTTGATTCAGGTGTGTTGACTCAGGGTGAGATCTGAAACGAGCAGGACACCGGCCCTCACGGCCTGGAGTTCCCCACCCCGATTTAGACCCTGGTTGTTCCACACTAAATTACTACTTAAAAAGAAAATTAAGTGAGATGACCAGCGTGTTTGCAAATGTTAAAATACCTTCTTGAAATGTCGCCTTCGTGTGCCTACACGTAATCACTAAATGGTATTCCTAAAAACTTAGATTTAAGTCTCTTATTTCTGTCTGTTTGGTATGCTGTCCATTTTGGATGAGGCTATAAGACAGAGGATCAACACTCCCACCATGTGGCTCCAGTAATCTGCTGCCAAATGCAATCAAACCCCCAAACACACCACGCAAAATTTTAAAAACCCAATTTGTTAAGTTAAATATTCACATTGGACTTGTTTTTCTTTCACCTGCTCCCTTTAGAGGTCACCACAGGACATCATTTGCCCGTAGCCATACCACACCCCTGCAATCATGAACCCTCTCTGTGATCTTCCTCTTTTAAAAATTCTTCCTCTTTTCACATCCCACTCATAAATGAAGGAATCTCTGTATGTGTGTTAGTTCCATTACTTTACATTTGCCTTATTTATTTTGCAGTTTTTGGTTTGAAGTCAGGGAATGATGACATTTGGGGTTCATGCGTGAGATCGCGTGAGAGTGAAAGTAGACGATGAGACAACGAGACAGCTCCGTTGTAAACAACAACAACAACAAAGAAAGAACCAGCACTTGCACTCATTTTTTAAAGTTCCTTTTTACTTTGAAAAGGTTAACAAAAAGCAGTCGTGTTTCTCATGAGAAGAATGACCATAAGGCACAAAATATACATGTAGTTTGCTTATAAAAAGACAGTCAAGGTTTTCAAATGATTTTTATATGTTAGAGTGCAAACTGGGTGATGTTGTGCTAAAGAAAAGGAGTGGCTTTTATTTCTTTGGTTAACCAAAGGTGACATTAAAAAATAAAAATAAAAAAGGCGAGGCATGGGACATGTCATGTCATTATAACACTTTTTTTGATGACAGTGTCCTTTTCATGCCAATCAAATTTATACTTCCTGCTTTTTGCACGTATGTGGAGTCAGAAGATTACACAAGAGATACTTCACTGCTTAAATATAACAGTCAGTACTTGGAGTGTAAGCAGGCTGAAATATGGTACTTTATACTAGACCTGCAACCCTTTTTAAAATAGTAGTGATGCATCATCTTTTCAGTAATAAGAAGTAAAATAAGAGTATTAAGAACAATATGTAAGAACTTACTAAAATCACTGGAAAAACAACATTTAGTAAACAAGACCGGGTCAGTGAAAAACCAGTTTACAAACCCCAAATACCCAACTGAGCCAACTGTAAAGAACAACATGCGTGAAACAAAAGTAAAGAAACAATCAGTGCATTTCGGAAAGAAGTAACTGTCAAACTTCTCCGCTGACCTTGCGATTTATAAATATTAAAGCTCTGGAGGCACCAGGCATAGTGATTGAATGAATTAAAAGAGGTCATATTTATAGACTGCCCCTTTGTTGCAGTGGTGATGTGCATATCCTGAAAGTTCAGAGGCAACGTTCAGCATGCATTTCAAAATAACATCAGCGATGAATTCAACAAATGCAGCACTGCAGTCAGTAGTTCATCTTTATGGAGGGCCAAAAGTGCCCAAATCAAAAACCGATATACAAATAAATGATATATAAACAAATGTATATCATTTATAAAATGCGACAGAAACACAATCCAGTCACAGGTTTGGACAAACTTTTGACTGGTTTAATTTAATTTGCATCTGTATTTATTTACCTTTGTATTAATAATCTTTTTTTTAATTTAATTTTTACCAGTGATATTTCCGTTTTATTATAAACTAATCATTCATTTTTTTAAATATTCATATTTATTTATTGTTATGTTTTATTTTCCCTCTTACACAACAACCCCCAGGACCAATTCTCCCTTGAAAATCCATGTTTAAGCATAAATGCATAAAACACTTAAAAATATGTAATAAATAAATGGCAACACATGATTTAGTTGGGCGGTGGGTTAAATAAAACACAAATATGAAACCATATGGAAGCACTCTTGAAAAAGTACATTAAAATAAAAAAAATTGGTGAATTACCACAAAGTTAAATACAGATGCAAATTAGAACGGAAATATTAGCATGTGTCACATTTTAGAAACAAGTTAGCCTGCAATTATTTTTAATACTATTTGATGTATTTTATAGCATTTGTTGACATTGATTCCTCATGTCTTGGTCCTCTGTATTTCAATATGCAATACTGTAAAAGTTAAAACGTAAAGCAATAAAATGCCAAATGTTGTCACGCTCCTTTGATATGAACGACTCCAGGAGTAGGTGTAACCCTGTGGCAGCAAAGCTACGTCTTCCTTAAAGTTTGTCTCTGTGTACCAAAGTGAAGTGAATCTGTGGGAGCTGTACAACAGATGCAAGGGATATCCTGACGGCAATGTCAGCCGAAAGTAACGAAATGTCAGTTTCAACCCAAAAATGTCAAACCTGCCATGATGGTGAAGCCGAACAGGATGAACATCACCTTAAGGAGCTGATTCCCGGGGGAATTCAGCTCATGCGGGAGAATCTCCAGGAAAGTGATGTAAACAAACGTGCCTGCAGCGAGCCCCTCCAGCACGGCCTGGATCAGAGGTCCGGCTGTCAGCTGAGCCTCCATCACACCGATGCCGATGGCGATGCCTAAAGGAGACATCAAGGCAAACACTACGATGTAAGCGGCAACCCACAGTGGGCGAACTGTGCTCTGGACCAGCTTCACAGACAGGCTGAACACGATGATGCTCTTATGAACAAGAATAGCGATGCAAATCTCCAGTACCTGGAAAAAATAAAGACATTTTGAGTATATTTAGATTTACTTTGTGTTATAAAGCTGTAATTACAATGAAACAAACAACAGCATGTAGAAGACTAGGTGTACTAAGGCTGGGGCTAAATTATAGAAGTTTAATGGTAGCAGGAATTATTAAAAGGAATCTATTCTGTGACATGTTTTAATTATTATGTGTTTAGTTCTAACAAATTCACCAGCTGCCAGAGAAGAAGCCGTTTTATAAAACACAAATTTATGACAGCTGCTGCAATGGGCTCCGATAAGTGTTTCAGCTATTTTAATATGGATTAATTTAGTGAGTGGTACAACAAATTATTTTTTCCTGTGAGTAATTGAGTAATGCAGTCCATTACTTTTAATAAAAGTGTTCTGTGTAGTATGTGTAATAATGACTGTGAGTCACGACTCCAACACTGATCACAGGAAAGAGGGGGAATACCTCAACAAACATGCACAAACATTTGACCCACAGCATGCAATAGATTTGTGTGAATGTAATTTGCTTTTTGCAGCTTAGCAATGGCGGTGACTCTGAAAATGGAGCCAATAACAACCCAGCGAGAATCAATGAGGAACCGAATCGATATATTCTAATCAATTCCCATCCCTAGCAATATTTGTAGAGTAGTGTGCAAAAGTCTTAAGCCATCCTGGGGACTTACTGAAACGTCCAAACATACATACAAATACAACGTATTTATATAATTGTAAGGAGCTAGAACATCAATATGTGGTATAACCAACGTTACTCTTTTGGTTGTGTGTTTTGTTGTTGGTTTTTTTAAGCATAAAGGAGACAGCCTGCTGAGAAATGCTCTTTGGAAATCACCTTGGTGGTGAAAAAAACAATATAATGTCAAACTGTTATCTTTGGCAACAAATCACACGTTTATACAACAGACTGCTGGTAACAAAGTGCCTAAAGATACAATTAAAATTGGTTCTTTGATAAGTTTATGCTTGAATGATTCATATGTAGGGATGGGTACCGGTGTCCGGTGCCATAAACGGTAGTAACCAGACCGAAAAGCAGCGCACATTTCGGTGCTTT
>NW_024582624.1:612425-615418 GCF_018398535.1 Haplochromis burtoni
GAGCACCGGCACAGTTTGAAAAGTACTGATTTGGCACCGGTATCGGATAAAACCTAAACGATACCCATCCCTATTCATATGTCAGTGTTAAGTGGCTTAACAAAAAATAAACATTGTACTGAAAATGGTCAGGTACAGGGAGTGGACCGAAAATGGGTGAAAAAGCAGCCAATGTCCAAAGAAACAGAAAAAGTGTTAGAAAGCTTGGAGAGCTATTGCTCTAGACCAGAGCAACATATAAGGAAACTGGGGTTTACTCAAGACTTTTGTACAGTACAGTTACATTTTATGTATTGTATATATTGTTCTCAGTTGTAAAGTACAGCTGAACACACACATCACATTTTCATGTGAATGAAAGATGCTGACTGAAATTCTGCTAAAGCTGCTTGTGCTGTCATTCGATCAGTAGAAATAAATCCGACTCATTTTGCTGCCAAAGTTTTCTGAAGCTCTGAACTGAAACTTGCTCTGCGAACATGACTCCAACTTCACCTGAGCAGTACTTTCCCAAATAAATGCTGACACGGGTGTGACACGTAGCAAGAGAGAGGTGCGATTACGAGCCTTTAAAAGTTTGTGTGAATTAAGAAAGAAAAAAAAAAAAAAGAGCGAGCGAGCGATCACAGTTAACGTCGGGTGATTTGGTCTGTCTTACCTTCGAGTCAGTGCTTTGCAGGCCAATAGCAAGACCCTCAAAAACTGAATGGAGTGAGAGAGACAGGAAGAGCATGAAGGAACGAAAGGAGGAGTGAGCCTGTAAGTCTACATGAACGTGGTGGCCGCTGCTCTCCAGATCACGGGCTGTGGCTAGCCCGTGGCCGTGCCCATGGTCATGCAAAAGGGGAGCCCTCTCCTCACGAGCCCCTCTCATCTCCCGGAAGCTCTGGACAATCTTCTCCAGTATGAGGACCATGAAGAAGCCGGCAGCTATGATGAACTCTGGAAGGGGAAAGGGGGTCTTTTTAAGACCAGATACAGAGATTCAACAGTTAGCGGGGTCAATGTGGTAAAATCAAGAATTAGTGAATAGATGTTTAACACAGGAAGGAAATAGTAGACAGGATATCTACTGTAGAAGATGAAAACAGATGAAATAGAAAATATCAGCATTAATAGGAGTAATAGTATTTTGAGCTATAACAAACAGCCTTTCAATCTTGCGGTTTCACATGACTGTGGAGCAAATATGTTTGAATTTTGGACCACAAATACTTTGAACAGGTGACAATCTGAAAATCTGAGGTTGTTCATGGATAAAAAATAACATTAATTGGGAATACAGATCAATGCATTGTAAATATATGATATATTATCTTATATTATATTGTTTCCTTTACGAGTTCGTCTAAATCATTATTCCGAGATACCTCCACCTCCCGAGCATCCAGCACTGTGCCAATGTCTGACAGATAATCCGGAATGATGTCGAGCAGACATGCTGCCAGGAAAACCCCACCAGCAAAGCAGCTGATCAAACTGAGAACCATGCGATGAATATCTGCAAAGAGGAAGACAAAACATGCTTTATGTTTCAGCACAAACTCAAACACAGCAGTAAAACCTTGTCCTATATAATGGCTTTTTTATTGGTTTATTTAGCCTTCTATAACCAGGAAACCCAATGGAGATCAAATTTCTTTCACAACAGAGGCCTGGCCAGATGGCAGTCTGTATTACTCCCCTAGCTGTACTAGCTTATATGTTGATTTCTTTTATTAGAACATAACAGATAAAAAGCCCATGCTACTGACTAGTATGCAAAATGTATTGCTGGGAATCTAATAAACTATGACCTGTCACTAAAACATACTGTTTACAAATAAAGAACACTGACAATGATGTCATCATTTTTTAACACAGGAGGGGTCGGGCTCTTGTTAAATCACTACTAGCCTTCAGCTTCATCTGATCGTTCAGTAGAACCTAAACCTAAATCTGAAAGATTAATGGTACATGTCCAACTATAAATCACGGGATTTCCCTCCACCCTTTGAATTGTTGGAACATCATGTGACACATGTCTGTTCACGCTCATGAGCAAAGATGACTCAAAAGAGTACTCCAGCAGCAATAAGCCAGAATTGATGCTTTCACTTCCTTGTAAGAAAGCCGAACTTAACTCACCTCTATAACACATTTTTTTCAAATTCATATTTTCACTTTTGTGTTCTAGAAATGTGACATCAGAGTTTTAACCTTCACAGCTATCAGGTGACTGAAGCCAGAGGTCAGAGGATGGTTCACTTGATTGGACAGATTAACCCTTTAGACTGACATAAATGACTGCTGTGATATTAGAAATAATAAACCGTCAAAATGTAGACATTAAAATATCTACAGCATTATCTTGCCCTCCACGTGTGAGACCCACCCTGTTTTTCAACACTTATGCTGCGCATGTTCAGTTTCCAGGACCGGGCTAAAAAAAAAAATCAACTGCAGCACTTAAAACATTTCAGCGAGGTGATATGTGATCATGTGATCCACTGGAAGCTACAACGGTGAAACCATTGAGCTCCTGTAACTGGGCTTTTCTGAAGCTACACTAAACTTCGTTTACATTTCTTGCAAATTAAGGTTTCCGCCTTTATCTGTAAATGGCAGCAAATCCCAAAAGAGGCAGGAATACCTTACAGGAATGAGCAACTTCTCCCGTTTAGCTCGGCATCGGTGACATCGAGACACAACTAACAGAGAACAAGTAATATTAATAATTTGTTCCCCCTTTCCGCGTTTTGAGCTGAGATTGGTGAGATCTCGGTATTTGAAAATCAGATTATAGCAGTCACATATTTTATCCTCTCAAATACAGATACTGCTGCTATTAGCAGCTGCTTATGCCATTCCTTTTTCATATTAGTGTGTACCAACCTGTCCCTGTCTCTCTGAACCATTTGATTCGAGCGGGGATAAATCCAAAAAGAAGCGTTAGGAGCAACAACCCGATCAGAGCGCCGATTTTCACCTGGAACAGATACTCCATCGTGTAG
>NW_024582624.1:615541-640753 GCF_018398535.1 Haplochromis burtoni
TCCAGCAAGTTCCAACTAAAGAATCTGACAGACGAGCCGCCGCTGCCGCAGGGTTGTTATTTAGACAAGAGCAGGCTACGAGGACCGTGAAGGGACAAAAGTGGCGTGGCTAAAAACAAATGAGGAAAAAAGCGAATTTTTACTCTTTACTATTTTATAGTAACAATGCTTCTCTAATAATGATTTTAATGCTGCTACCACAATCTCAACCTCTACTGCTACCACTAACAACAACAACAACATTATTATTGTTGTTGTAGTTATAATAATAATAATAATAATAATAATAATAAATCCAAGTCCTGCTTAATAATAAAACCTATGCGGAAAACTATATATACAAAATCCCACTTTAAATATCGTATAATCACTGTGGTTGAATTTTTTTTCTATTACTTTTAATAGATCAAAGCTATTTCTTGTTAAAATTTTAAACTGTGGTTGTGGTGCTAACTGCTAAACGTTAGGGAGAAACAGACCAACTGTGTGGGGTGATGGAGCATATCTTCAACCTAAACCTGAGGCTGGGGAGAGTTCCACAGCTCTGGAAAACCCTTCTGTGTTGTACCAGTGCCAAAGACTATACGTCCGAAGGCTCTGACATCCCACCTGATGCAGGCTCAGCTTCGGCCTCTGGTGAGCTCATCACTGGACCCACTTCAGTTTGCTGGCATTGGAGTGGATGATGCTGTCACTCACCTTCCACATCGTTCCGTCTCTCAGCTGGAGACTGCTGGGAGCATTGTGAGAATCATGTTCTTTGATTTCTCCAGTGCCTTCAACACCATTCTTCCCACAGTTCTGAAGGAGAGCTGGAGTACACAGTGGACCATCACCTCACGTCATGGATACTGGGTCTACCTCACCGACCGACCACAGTACATGAGAACTCAGAGCTGTGTGTCACACAGGGTTGTCTCCAGTACAGGGGCCCCACAGGGAATGTTTTTGGCTCCGTTACTCTTCACCATCTACACTGCAGACTTCTCCCACAACTCCCAGTGCTTCCTTCAGAAGTTCTCTGATGACTCTGCAGTATTCGGCCTCATCACTGATGGGGATGACAGGGAGTACAGAGAACTGACCCAAGACTCTGTGGACTGGTGCCAGCAGAACTACCTCCAGATCAACACTAGAAAAACCAAGGAGCTGGTGGTAGACTTCTGCAGGCACAAACATCCTCCACTGCAACCACTGAACATCCAAGGTATGGACATTGAGGCTGTGGACAGCTACAGGTACCTTGTTGTTGAACAATAAACTGGCCGGACTCATAATTCAGATGCAGGCTGTACCTGCTGCGGAGGCTCAGGTCTTTTGGAGTGAAGGGCCCACTCCTGAAGACCTTCTATGACTCTGTGGTGGCCTCAGCCATCTTTTACAGTGTGGTCCGCTGAGGCAGCAGCATCTCTGCTGGGGACAGGAAGAGACTGAACAGGGTGATCCGGAGGGCCAGCTCTGTTCTAGGATGCTCTCTGGACAGAGTGGAGGTGCTGAGTGACAGGAGAATGGTGGCTAAGCTGTCATTTCTGTTGGACAACATCTCCCACCCCATGCAGGAGACCCTGACAGCACTGTGGCATTTTAAACCATGACATTAAATTCTAGAGGAAAAAAAAATCATATTACCCTATAAAAGAAATTATATCCTTACCCCATAAAAAACAAATACAATACTTGAATAGCAAAACTATTCTAAACATCGTTTCTGCTTTAAATGTATTTATTCATTTATTTATTTATTTAGTGCGACTTCTAGAAATGGCCAGCAGATGGAACCCCGTCCATTGTTCACAACTCACTTTCAACTACAGGAAGGAGGTTTGGCACTCTAAGAATCCAAATTAGTTGGAGAATTCAGGAACAGCTAGGCTGGTGGAAGAATAACTTCCAAAGAGAAAAATAAAACATTTTGGGGTAAGTTCATCCAACTAGTTGTGTTTTTTGTTTTGTGGTTGTTGTTGTTTTTTTGTTTTTTGGCTAATTTGACACTCACTTGCCACTTTATTGGTATAATATCTGTTCAACTGCTCATTAATGTAATATCTAATCACCAAAACATAGAGCAGCAACTCGGTAAAAACAACCTGCTGAAATTCAAACTGCGTATCAGTATGATGAAAAAAGAGTGAACCTGGCATGACTATTGGTGCTGGTCAGAGTATTTCAGAAACTGCTGATCTAATGGGATTGACAAAGAATGGCCTGAAAAAGAGAAAATATCCAATGAGCAGCAGTTCTCCGGACAAAAATGCAGCCACTAGTTATAGCCAAGGTATGCAGAAGAGCATCTGTGGACACACAACATGTCGAACCTTGAAGCAGATGTGCTACAGCAGCAGAAGACCGCACCGAGTGCCACAGGAAACCAAGGCTGTAATTCATATGGACTCACTAACTGAACAACAGGAGAGTGGAAACGAGTCTGATCTCAGGAGTCTTTATTTCTGCTGCAATGGACGAACCAATCTGTGTGACACTATCACATCAACATGAACCAAAATCCCAGAGAAATCAGCACCTTGTTGAATCTGTGCCATGAAGAATTAAAGAGGCTCTGAAAGTAAGAGGGTCCAACCCAGTGCTGCTGAAATGTATCTAATAAAGTGGCTGTTGAGAGAATGTGATGTTTTTTTTAATAATAAAAAAAAACAATCAAAAAAAGTTTTTTTGTCCCGACGATCATTTAAATTAAAGCTAATTTATACAGTTGTTCATAAGTTGTCCAGTTTAGTACCCTACTGTGTTTGAAGACAGCTGCCAAATGATGAGACTTGCTTTTCAGTCAGATCTTTATTTGTCACCTTTATCTGTCATATACATATCTCAAGACAAAATCATATACGTTTGTCAGCAAAGCAAACACCAACAATAATCCTGAATCCAACTTCAACACACATGTTTTGACTTAACATAAGCTCCACAGCATCTGATACTCCTCTTTCACTGTAACAGCAAAAAAAGAGATAAAAGTTAGTGTAGTATAATGTCACAGCCTTTGTATCCTGCAGCGACAGGTAACTTAAACCTGTTTGTCCCACAAAACCGAGCCCTTCGTGAGGCAACAGCAAAACTATAATAAACTTCACAGGGCTCTATATATAAAACACTGCTTGATCACAGACAGACTAAACAATGCAAGCTACATTTAGAAACTCTGTTCTTGAAATGCTAAAAAGAGGGAAACACATGCAAGCTGCAGATATACTACAGATTAATACAAAGGCTAGTATTTGGCTTTTGAGCGCAAGTGATAAAATATCATTAAAAAAAAATAAAATAGGTAAAGTAACTTCTTTAGATAACTTTGTATAGAAGTGCATAGAGTGATACTGGACTGTAAAATGAATACATGTCAGTACATTAAGGCCTTTGGTTGTAAGATTTACAGCCTCTGTTTCACCTAAGCAGCCAATGAAGCCACACAGGTTGACGGGATGAACAAGATAAAAGAAACAACTGACAGCCATGTACTGAGGCGTGGCTGCTCAGGCCCATCTTCTGACTGTGTCAGATGAATCTGTGGGTGTTTGAACCGCTTGTCCACCCGTTACATGCTGTGGATCATTAGAGAGTTTAGAGTAAACACACAAGTTCAGCAACCATCGACTTGTTTCAGCTTATAATGTAGCAGTATAGTGGCAACTAGAGAAAAGCTGTGTGTGTATGTGTCTGTATAATTACTTGGTAACTCTGACTGATCCTCGCTTTCTGACCAGCTTATTCAAACACGACTCCCTGCTTCTTCATGGTCAGTGGAGCGAAGTGGAATACATTACATTAACAATATTCACAGCATTCAAGGTTTGAAGCCCAAATTCAACATTTCACACAAACATGTCAGCTTTTTGTCCTTCATCCTCACAATCACATCCAACGAGCGGGAGAGACTAAAGGTAAAGGTAACAACGATGATGTCAGGTCTAAGGTTAGTCCGAGTTTTACACTTAAAATTAGTCTAAAACACATTCAGTAAGGTTTTGGCAATAGTAACAGGCAGTACAGTCAGAATACTTATATAATGAAAACACTTTAAATAACTGCAGCACTGAGATGCTGGCAGCTGTACCGGTGCTGAGAAATATATAGACCAGGGTGTGTGTGTGTGTGTGCAGCTGTAGACCACATATCTATCAGGCACTTAAACTCACAATTTCTACAGTTGTAACAAAAATGTAACAAGATAAGAGTTAAACTGCACTCTCGCTGATTTGGTTTAAGGCTCATACACAATTTCCGAATTCAGTCAGCGGTCAGCTATTGGCAGGCACGCCGAGCCAGCCGCTGGAGATTTTGCTGGGCGTCTGACACCTCTGGCTCTGGACTGACTGAGCGAGCATGCTGAATGGACAAGAGCTGATGGAGAGATGAGCTTTTTATATAATGACTCTATTTGTGTTCATCCCAGTTTATTTATTTTTTAATCTATGACATATCTTGTAAAATTCCCTAATATAATTAATTATGAGTTTCAATCCCTGCTATGTAAAAAAGGGGTTTGGCTTAGGCTTTGCCTCAAGGCTTCTACAGCAGTAAATTGGGCTGCTGTAGGTGTGTTTGCCATGGTTCACTGCAAAACACCACAAGTGGAAATTCACAATAAAACCCACCCCAGCAGTGTTATATATAATAACTTTCTATCAGCTGTGCCACACCAATAATTACTAATTCGTGGCTTATTAATAGGAAACCTTGAAAATAAGCCCACTCGGTTACCTGATGGTTACAGAGGAATGCCTAACAGAGGGAGGGACTGTGTAATATGTCAGGTGATCCGTGCTGTGTTAGTGTGTGGAATTTAGCCTCCTCAGTGTTTGATGAGGCCCTGCATCATCTCCAGCGGCAGCGGGAAAATGATGGTGGAGTTCTTCTCGGCAGCGATGGTGTTGAGGGTCTGCAGGTAGCGCAGCTGCAGGGCGGACGGAGACTCTGCGATCACCAGGGAGGCCTCCTTGAGCGCCCGCGACGCGTTCATCTCCCCCTCGGCGGCGATCACCTTGGCTCTGGCCTCGCGACTCGCCTCTGCCTCAGCCGCCATGGCTCTCTGGAGCTGGAGGGGCAGCTTCACATCTTTGATCTCCACCCTCTCCACCTTGATTCCCCAGTCATCCGTGGCGTCATCCAGTGACGACTGCATGCTGTGCGCGATCTCCTCGCGGTCGGACAGGATCTCGGCCAGGTTCTTGGTGCCCAGCACGTTCCTCAGGGTGGTCTGGGCCAGCAGGCGCGTGGCTGCATCCGCGTTAGTGATGTTGGCCACAGCCAGGGTGGCATTCTGGACGCGATAGTAGACCACGCCATCAACGCTCACTGTCACCGAGTCTTTGGTCAGAACCTCTTGAGGTGGGATGTCGAAGGTGATGGTGCGCATGTCCACGTTAATGAAGCTGTCGGTGCACGGCACGATGAAGAACAAACCCGGTCCTTTGGCTCCACCACGCAAAATGCGCCCCAGGCGGAAGATAATGGCCCTCTCGTACTCCTTCACGATCTTGATGCACATCCAGATAGATAAGGGCAGGGTGAGCAGCACGAGGAGGAGGGAGAGGCCGACCAGCAGCCAGCCGCAAAACCCGATGTCCGAGTCAGTATTCTCCAAAGTTACCTGACGCTCACGTCTCCTGGCTTCTTTCAGGGCGGTGTCCTCGTTGTCGCCAGCCATTGTCTGGGCCCAAAATCTGAACTAACTGTTAAGCTGAGGTAAAGATGGCAGTAGTTTACTGGAGCAGCTGCTGCGCACTCCTGAAAAAACACAAACAGAAAAAAACTACACAACGATTACGCAAAGACGCAGGAGACGGAAATGGAGCTGATGATGCCATAATCGTGCGCCGGATGTGTTGCTATTCCCCGCACAAGCCGTGAGTGCTGATGTGTTTCAAGAGTCTGGACGGGTTTAATGCAGTAACGAGCAGAGCGGCAGCGGCGGCTCGGAGGTCGATGTCCAAGAAGACGGCAGCGGAGGAGAGCAGCAGCAGCACCGGTCCGGAGAGCGAATGGCGGTGAGGCACACACACACATGCGGCAGAGCTGAGTAGTTCACTTCCACATTTCCTCAATGCTGTACCGCAGCTGATGCACCGACTCAGCTGCAGAGAGCATCAGAAGCCTGCGGTTTGTTCTGCGATGGCGTGAAAACAAACTCAACACAAGAATCTGATTTCTGTCACTTTCTCACGTTTGATCTCTCCCACCCCGGCTCCGTTCACGCGTGCTGCTATGCAGTAGAGGTGGAAGGGATCGATCCATGTATCGGGAGTGTCGATACCGACGCTGGTATTGGACACTAGCGCGGATACTTTGTTTCTATCCGATTCAGTTCAGCTGTGTTAAATTATTATCATAATTATGGGGGGGAATTAAAGAGAAATACCTCAAATATACACTATGAAAAAATGTCTGAACCTTTTCGTTTTGAGTCCCATGTCTGTTTTATTTTATTTACACCTTATGGCCACATTGATACCACAGAAGCTGCCCTGTCCCTGAAGCCCAAAGTGCTTTAAAGACAGGCACATTTACACTCCAGGTCCCCAAAATACATGAAAAGCTGAAAGGTGTGTTTTGTTGTGTTAACTCATTTTACTAAGTAAAAATCACAGTGATTTGGTGGTCATTAAAATGTGTTCAGAATATGCAAATTGATGATGATTCATGTCATAAATCATGACACACTGCTCTCCCCTACATAAGCTGCCTGTACAGGTTAAAAGAATTGGTATCGGCAGTATGGGAGAAGCGTTTCATACAGACAGGCACCAGCCAGCCAAAAGGTTTGAACGCAGGACCTTCTTGCTGACGCACTGCCCTGCATCAGACAGATACTGAAGGTAGATGAGTTTAAATACCTGGAGTCAGTCATACAAGACAACAGAGAGAGGTGAAGAAGAGAGTAGAGCAGGTGGAGATGAGTGTCAGGGATGATCTGTGGCTGAAGAATAGCAGGAGGTAGAGGTGTCTGAGATGGAGATGCTAAGAGTTTCATTGGGAGTGACCAGGATGGGCAAGATTAGAAATGAGTACATCAGAGTTAAAGCACAGGTCGAGCAGTTCGGAGACAAAGTTAGAGAAGCAAGGCTGAGATGGTTCGGACATGTATAGAGGATATATTTAATAAAGGATGCTGAAGATGGAGCTGCCGGGCAGGAGGAAAAGAGCAGGAGCACAGAGAAGGTTCATGGATGTAGTGAAGGAGGACGCACAGAGTGTTGGTGTGATAAAGGGGGATGCTAGGGATAGGGTGAGATGGAGGCAGATGAAGAAGAAGAAGGTATTTAAACATCTTTTGGTTTGGGCCTGTATTTTTGCAGAGGGAACAATAAACAGAGCAAAGGCAAACTTTTAATGTAATCACATAAAAATGTGCATTAAAATCATATTTTACATTGAAGACAAAATTGATCTTGACAAAGACGATTACATTTATCTGCTAAAACCTTCACACTTCATTCATTACTGATACTGTACCCCTACACTGATATTTAGTTATTGTGCATCATGTCAGATATCATCAGTTGAAAACATAATGAAAAGGTTTCATGTGAGTGGAAGCTTTAATCTGTGTTCCTTCTGTAGGGCGCACTTTTTAAACCTAATTTTGTTTTTTATATCACAGTAACGTCGTATTTAATGGACTGAAGAAGTGAATTAACGTTCTGAGTGTATGCTCATGCATTTGTAAATCGTACAACCAGTAGATATGGGCGACATGGGGAGTTGCCCAGGGCGGCATCGTGGTAGGGTCAGCATCATGGCATCCGCAAAAAAACAAGTTGCACATACCCATGCTGCCCCGACATCATAACAGCGCATTTTGGGGATTGCAAAGGCACTGAACGGTTTTCTATCGCCCCTTTGCGAGGATTAAAGGCGCCCTTTTTGAATAATTAAACGGCGTTTAAAAAAAAAAAGCCATTTCTTAACCAGAGGTGTTAGAAAACTCGCAATATTTGGCTGGAATGGCTCCTCTGGCTGGTTGGAAAAGCGTGAAAAATGTGCTTTAAAGTGTTTACATTAATTTTGGGGAAAATGAAGTGTAGTCCAAAATATGGACTGTTCATATAACGATATATATCGGATGACGATATAAAAACGTCTATCGTTTCATTTTACGCTATCATTTGTTTCGTGGTGTCGCAAAATAAACTGTTTACAGCAATATCTTTTCATTATTTTGATGGTCACTGTAGTGGCTATATTAATTTCTTAAAGTTTTCTCTTTCTCTTATATTTTATATAACAACACTACGGACGGACAAGCGCCTGTTTTTATGCAACAACGTAAAACCATCGCATGTCCGCTTGTTTATTTTCCACATAAACCTTTCACAATAAAGCTCAAGATCCTGTTGAGACTTTCAAAATAAACGGAATCACGTGAAAAAGTATGCAGAGTATTGACGGATGAGAAGCAAAAAAGAGCGTCAGGTGCTAAAAAATAAACCTTAGACTCAAACGTTAGAACAGGCTTTTCCCCGCAGCACGCCGTGTAATAAATACTCACAAAGAAAACGGCGGCCGTTACAACTTATGTCTAAAAATGTGTAGTTTCATGCATCGGTTAAAACACTCGACTCCAGTTACACGACGCCCAGCTGGAAACAATTCACCTACCCGAGAGTCACAGAATTTACAGAAAATATAAAATTTTTTCATTATTGGGACGATAGATGTTTTATATTGGGATATGAGATTTTGGTCATATCGCACAGCCCTAGTCCATATGCTTTATGTCCAAATGTAAGTGGGGCCAGTGGAACAACCACTGTGTTACTGTCTTGTGGTGCTTTATCATCACTGGAGAGAAGCTCGAGTCCAGAGGTGACATCTTCGCTAAGATTACCTGCTCATTTTAAGACATTGTTCCCTACCTAGTTGTAGTCTAATAACTCTGAAGACGTACACACATTGGTGGTTTAGATGAGTTGAGTTCTTCTATTTCAGATATTTATGGTAGAAGCTGATAGATCCAGCCAAACACCATACAGTAAGAAAGAAGTATCTGAAAGCTTTTGCGCCTGCCTTAATTAAAATATTTGGATACGTATGGTAACGCTGTCATTGCCCTCTGTGTTTTGCCCATCAGCCCAAAGGTAAAGTTGGCACGAAGGGAAAGAAGCAGATCTACGAGGAGAATGAAGCCACTCTGAAGTTCTACACGAGAGTCATCCTCGGAGCGAATGTAAGAGGCTCTGTGTTGTTTTTGGATGTTTTCAGTCATGTTTTCAGGCCTTTACAGGGTCTCCAGGGTGAGAAATTGATTCGTAGGGGATCAAAGCGTGTTCACACTTCATTTTCTGAAGCTTTGACTATTTGGGACACTCAGATCTAATATCAGTTTAAGTCTCACTCAGGATTAGGGGTTATTAGGGGTGGGGAAAAAATCGATACTGTGTAGTATCGTGATATTTTGTTTGCTAATAATGTATCGATACAGGGACAGCAGAAATCGATATTTTGTTACAAAAAAAGTTTTTGTGGACTGGAACTGCCTGACTTCAGAGCATGTTGATCCTTTTTCTGAGCAAGAATCCTGACATTCCTTCACTGTCCAAATGTGTTTAACTTTTTTTTGGCAGCAATAAACATGACAGTTTACTTATTTTAATTTAAGACATGTTTTATTTTAATTAAGTTTAAAACTTTTTTATTTAATGTAAAATTATATTTTGTTTTAATTTACTTTCAAATTCTTCAGTTGCTGAATGGGCTGCATAGTTTTCATAAATTGCATAGTTCAGAATAGCTATAATTGTACCAGATGGTTGCATTCAGTTAAGTTGGACTAGACTGTAATACAAACCGTTCAGTTTGTCAACAATAAAACTGACTGAAATGAGAGAAAGACTGAGTGTGAGACTTTGTTATTAGATAAAATGAATATTGATAAAGTTTACCTTTATGTACAGAATCTGAATATCGCAAAATATTTTTAAAAAATTGCAATAATATCGTATCGTGCGTTAAGTATTGTGATAATATCGTATCGTGGGATGTATGGTGATTCCCACCTCTAGTGTTTATATATTGATTTAGGTGCATTTTTATTTTAAAAAATGTAATTCATAATTTGTTTGAAATAGTGATCGCAGGTCTCTTGTGCTCCTCTGCAGGCGATATACGCCGCTGTAAATTTCTTGGTTTTCTACAGTTCGTCCACATTTTGGACATGGGTGAGTTTATTTAAAGACCATAATTTAAACTGTGAATGTCCGCAAATAGGATTGAATGTTTCTGGCTTTAAAACTCTTCTACGACTCCTCTGGCAGTTGCTGCTCGTGTTCGCGTTGGCGGTGTACGTCGGGAGTTACCGCTCCATGGCAGCCATGGCCAAGCCGGCGTTTGCTGACGACGGAAGTCTCCTGGACGGAGGGATAGACCTAAACATGGAGCAGGGAATGGCAGAGTAAGTCGTCTCTCGTCCCCCCTCTAGTGCACCTGTTGATAATTTCATAAAGACCAAAGCAGCTGAAACCGATTAACATCCTGACCAGATCAATATCCCACAACTTTAACTGACTTGATGCTATAGTCTGATTAAAAAGTGCTCCTTCATCTTTTTGAGCGCTTTATAAAAGTAGTTCAATTTCAAGCAAAGGCTTCACCAGATTTAGATTTGGCTGCTGTCCCGTACAACACCGTCTTCTCCAGACATCAATAGAGAATCTCTAGTGGTGATGGACCTCTAAATTGTCCATCACAAATCATCAACCTCTGTGTCTGCCCGACCTGACTTTTTTGTGAGGAGGAACCTCATTGCGGATGAAAACATAGGAAGATTCCAGTGTGCAGGCCTGAAGGTGGCGCCTGAGGTCAGGAGTGTTGCCAGTAACACGCTTGTACTTTAAAAAACCCCAAAAGACATTCATGTGGTTGTACTCCATGTCGAGACTCCAAGATGAGACTGTGAATGTGGCTTTACTGTAACGCCTCGAGGAGCCCGAGGTGAAACATTTGCTGGAAACCACCTGAACCGTGGCACGTGTGCAAAGGTCCAGGCGGCCTGATGAGAGCTCTGTGTCCTTTGCTGTGGTCACATGTTCTTTTTCAGTGATGATTAATTCTGGTTTTAGACACCTGAAGGACGTGATCCTGCTCACAGCCATAGTGCAAGTGCTCAGCACCATCTCCTCTTACTTCTGGTATCTCTGGCTGCTGGTAAGAGCTTTTGTAGTCCCGACTTCTTTTCATTTTGTTTTCCACACACGTCATAATTTAAGTTTGTCCTGTGTGTGTGTGCCAGGCCCCGGCCCGTGCCCTCTACTTGCTGTGGGTAAACTTCCTGGGCCCCTGGTTTATGGCAGAAAGCCCGTCGGCGCCGGAGGAGGTGAACGAGAAGAAGCAGAGAAGACAAGAGCGCAGGCAGATGAGACGATTCTGATGCTGCAGAGCAGGCGAAGCAGTATTTTTATACGCAGAATCTAATCTAGAAGATGGCGAGGAATTCATAAGTTATTCAGGAAGAAATTTAGTTATTAAATTAAACTCAATCCAGATCTGATCTTGTGGAATCTTCGTTTTCCGTGTTTGCTTTCTTTCTGCTTTCCTGTGATTGAGTTTTCTCCCGAAGTTATGAAACAAATTATTCCTTATTTAGATAATATTACAGCCCAAATGTAATTTGTCCCCAGGCAGAGATTAGGGGTTTTTGCTGTTGCACAATGCTGCTGCGCTGTCCCATGCAGGTTTGAGTTACAGTGAGTCAGATTTCAGTTACACAGCAAGATGAGTCCAAATTTCTTTGAATCTGTCAGTGCCGCTTTTATTGTGGTGCACGGTTTGTTTTATTTTTCAAAAACTGTGAGCATTCATCGGAGAATCAAGAGACGTTTATGAGTTATTGCTGTCGTCAAATCAACTGAATGCCAGTGAGTTTTAATAAGAAAATTGAAACAATTTTGCAATAAACAAAAGAAATCTTCCTTCAGTGTCTCGAGTTTAAAATTTTATTTATTTGCAGACGTAATGTTTGGCTTAAACGCGACTAAAGGATTGAGAGATGATTATCAGTTTCCTTACGAGACTAAAATTTGGTTTTGGTGAAAATAAACCTGACAGGTGTTTCATGGGTTTAAAATGTAACTCTCAGAGAAATGTCAGATTTTAAAATCAATCCAAGAAGAAGAAAAATGTCATGTTTGGCAAAAGCTGAAGCCAAACGATCCACATAGGACACGGTCATTTGCAATCAAATATTCATGGCCTAGTTTAGACAAAGAGAAACATGAGTAATTGTAATGGTCGGTTATAATAAGGATTATTAAATTCACGAATTCCTTTTGTGAAATGACAGAGGAGGAAAATAGTTTACAGAAACTCTTCTATAAAACAACTAACAGTCCTATTATCCACATGACATCCATTTATTTCAAAGCTAAACTAACTATGATACAGTTTTTAAGCTTGTTCTCAACTCACATCCACTCACCAGCGAATTCATTAGGTTAATTGGGTTCAACTGCTTGTAAATGAATATATCTCATCAGCCAATCACATGGCAACAGCTCAACACGTGGTCAAGAGGACCTCCTGAAGTTCAAATCAAACATCAGAACGGGCAACAGGGATGATTTTATCTACTAGACTTTTCCCACACAACCATCTGTGGAGTTTATAGGGAATCTTTGGAAAAAGAAAAAGTATCCAGTAAGCAGCAGTTCTCTGGGTGAAAATGCCTTGATGTTGGAGGTCAGAGGAGAACGACCAGACGGCTTTGAGCTGAGCTGAACTCAGATAGCCACTCATTAAAACCAAGGTATGCAGAAGAGCACCTCCGAACAGTGAACACTGAACCTGGATGCACACAGGCTACAGCAGCAGAAGATCACACTGTCCTAAGAACAGGTAACTGAGCTTACAGTTTCCACACTGTCACCAAAGCTGGACGACAGAAGACTGAAAAAATGTAACCCGAGTCAGCAGCAATTGAGAAATGAGATGCTGTTGGTTTAAAAGCCTGCTCGGCACCATCTAACCGTTGCTAGTAAAGTGAATTTAGTGATTATGTTGAAACTCCAAAGAGCGCAAGTAGGCTGGCAAAGCCCTGATCTGCTTCCAGTGTAATTACAGATTGGCATTGTTGTTCTGTTCATGCTTACCCAACGCAACAAGCTACGACCTGCAGTCGTCGGGTTTGACGGGGAACTGCTGTGATGGTGTGAATCCTTTTATAAGGAAACAGAAGAGAAAAGCATCTACAAACAAAACAAACCCCCCCAAAAATGAATTTAACCAGCTTTATTTATTTTATATAACTTCATGCTTTTCCTAAAAAGTCAGTGTCCCCACAGGCTTTTTTAAAATAACTGCTTTTACTTTGCCTGTGTCCTGTCCTCCTTCATCCCAGCCCTGTGGTCCTGTACTGTCTCTATTATAGGGTTATAAACAAAAGTAACCAAAATTAGAGCAGCACAGCATCCAGTTGTCAAGGCCAATCCCAGATGTGGGCTTTGAGAGGGAGCATGTTGCAGTGTAATTTAGTGCCGGGGCCACTCACACGCACATAACCCCACCCCCCCCAAAGGGGCTTGCATGTGTACTTTGTGTTTTCTGACTGTTGTGCTTTCTATAATAAGATGTACCGAAATTTGATGTTCGTTCTAACCGTGCAGCGAGTTCAGCGAGAAACCTGAGACAGACAGGAAAACGTCTTTTTCTGCAGGCTCAAACTTTCCCCTTTTCTCTATAACATGAAGTCGTCTCGCTTTTTACTGTAAAGTACAGCAGTATGGAAAAAAGCACAGTGCTGCATGTGAACATCCCTATCGCAGCTGCTGATTTAAGATGGAAGGGGGGGGGGAAAAGAGTGGGAGAGCGAGGATGTTGTTTACCGTGGCAGTAAAACAGGGTTTATCCTGACAAGATGAAATAAGGGAGTTAAAGCTGCATTCCATAGGCTTCTTGTGTAACTTTGTATGGTATAACCTTTAAAAGGCTTAAACCCATCATAAACTCGGAGAGGAAAGGAAAAAAGCACGAGCTCAACAATCATGAGATTAACAGAAGGATGAACAGACACAAATGGAGCTTCTTGACTCCTCGCCTTGAGCAGAAGGTGGCCATCACATTGTGGCTCCCTTTGGGCTCACGCCACTAGACGAAACAGGAAATCGGGAGCATTTGGGCAGCAGTCGAGCCTCTGACCCTTGAACTGCGGCTTTTCTCGTCTTTGAAGTCAAGCGAGAGAATCACTTACAAAGCAATTACACGCGATGTTGAGTGTGTTTCCTTGAGCATTCAGCCTCCGCTGTGTAAACAGAATCAGAGCTCTCAGTGTGTTTGGCAGAGCCGTGGGTGTAGTCCAGTCCTGTTTTGACTAAACCGAGCCACACACTGCGGACGGCTCGAGGTTTATGGCGCTAATTTTTCACTTAGACCACAATCGCTGCGATTTCTTTTCCTAATAAGAATCATCTTCGAGCATAAAGATGTCACCGGCGAGGCAGCGTTAACGTCTCCCGCCGTGGCCTTAAAAGGCCGTCGAGAATTCCTGCTGCATTTGACTCTGCGTGGGTGTGTCGGTTTGTTTGTGTGCTTGTAATGCTCATGTTGCGGGGACATACATCTGTCTCAGACACTGTTACACACACAAAAACACGTATCATGGTAGTGACTTCGTTTTGGTTTATGCCAAAAAGTTTTATTTACAGCTAAGAAAGGTGTCCTTGTCTTCTAAAGAGAAACATAACTGTGTTCTTGAGCATTAGAGTCCCATCAGAGATGACCCCCCCGTTTTCCCTGCTAGCTTGTTTGAAACGGATTCAACAAGTTGCTGGAAACATTTCATGTAAACGTGACGGCATCTGTTGGATTGAGATCAGGTGACTTGGAGGTCAATTGAGTCCAGCTGACTTACTGTGATGTTCATGAAACCAGTTTGAGATGATCTGAGCTTTGTGACATGGAACGTTATCCAGCAGAAGATGGGTCTCAAAAAGGATGGACGTGGTCAACAACACTGCTCAGATAGACTGTGGTATTTAAACAGTGCTCATTTGGTACCAGGGGGCCCAGAGTGTGCTAAGAACATATCCCCCACACCATTACAACACACGTAGCCTGAACTGTGGATACAAGGCAGGATGGATCTATGCTTTTATGTTGCTTTCACTAAATTCTGACTGAACTGTAGCCTCAGTTTCCTGTTCTTGGCTAATGGGAGTTGCAGCAGGTGTGGTCTTCTGCTGCTGTAGCCCATCTGCTTCGAGGTTCGACATGTTGGGCGTCAGAGATGGTCTGCTGCGTACATTAGTTGTAACAAGTGGTTATTTAAGTTACTGTTAACTTCCAATCATCTCGAAGTACTCATGCTTGTTTCCCTCTCACCTCTGACATCAGCATGGTATTTTTGTCCAGGGAGCTGCCGCGCAGTGGATGTTTTCTCATATTTCAAAGCGCACATTTCAAAATAAGGCCACAAAATGTGACGTTGGACTAACCCACAGACGTACCGAATACATTTCTTTTTATAAGTCCTGGAAATTCCCGATTTTGTTTTCGTTTTGTTTTATTTTTTACTAGATATGAAGAAACCTCTTTATCAAGCCTTCTATTGCTCTGAAACACGGCGTGGCTGAAATTTGAACCTCATCTAATAGCTCGGGGCTACACCTGCTGCTACCATCAACCAACCAAATTATTGGCAGTTAAGCTGTACTGTGGGCAAAGCAGGTGCCAGACTCTGACAAGGAATTCATTGAGTGCAATAAAACAGTAGCCTGCTTTGCAATATTTTTGTTTGATAGTCTGATACTTGGACGCAGGTCAAAAACAATAAAAAAATTAATAAATTAAATGTGTCACGCTTTTTAATAACATCAGTTTATAGTCTAATTTAATTATCACACATTGCACACAATGAATGCTTTAGAGCATTCAGGTTGTATTTTGCACTCGCTGGCCTTAGCAACCCCATGAAACTTCGTTTGTACGTACATGTATCGGAGGATATGAGAGGATAGGCCTACAAATCAGCATAATAGCAGAAACGTCAAGATTGTGATGAATGTTCTCCTCTGGAGCTAAATTGATCATAAATAATTCACCGTACAATAAACTACACGCAGTGTTTGTCAAAACTTGTACACGCTGTTAAAAAAAATGCTCGCCAAATTATGTTTTGTGACACCGTGTATTACCTGGATGCGTGTTGTAGCAAATGTCCTCGTGGCTTGACAAGCTGATAATAAAACAGCACAAATATAAAAAGCAATTTAAGCAGTTTGAAAAAAAATGTTCTGTAATATGTAAAAATCTATTAATGTAACCATAAAAAAACTCTGAAATTCGAAGCACCAACTTGGTCTGTTTGTGAGTTTCATTACATTGTTCAGCTTTTTTGGAAAAAATATGCTAATTCACAGTTTGCTTTACTGTGAACACCTTTGTTTATAAAGATTTACAACCTAGCAGTAACCTCCCAGGCTACAAAATGATGCCAAAGGAAAAGTGCCAAAGATTTTAATTTCTTGAGGTCCTCTCCAAAAGGGAGACTCCTGTATTAAAATGCCCAAGCACCTTGTCTATGTCTATATAAGCAGACAACAGAAAAGTGATAAAAGAGGCAGATGGAGATTAATGCTAGATGCATTAAAGGTCCCCAGACAGATCATCTAATCATCTGTGGCTAAAAACAAACAAAACAAAACAAAATTAGCAGCAACTATAGACTGTATACAGAAGACGGGCATAACTACTGTGAGCTCGTGTCAGGTCTCCACAGAGACTGTCCACAATTTCCCTTTTATAAAAATTCTACAGTGTTTCTTCTTCTTCTTCTTCTTAGAATTCAAATATTAAGCCCTATAGTTTGCATTATTAGTAGCATGGCTAGTGGGTGCCATGACGTGTAGCTGTAGCTACTAGCTTACCGCTAGGCTTCATCTCAGGAAGTATGAGTTTTACCTATTGCTAATGCAGTGCATTTTTAAGAATTTTAATACAATATTATGAAGAATTATATGGCATGCTATTATTATTAGTGCTGTCAGCATCAATCTCGTTAAAATGATCTTAACGCCATAACCACATTAACGCGTCGACGCGTTAGCGCCGTGCAGCCCCACGCACAGGGCAATCCGCGTTAACTCGCTAACGGAGATTTTCTGCGTTAATGCGGTTATGGCGTTAACGTCATTTTAACGAGATTAACGTTGACAGCACTAGCAGCTTAGAAGTATGCTCTGGTTTTGGTGACCTCATTTGCTCAAATGAGCAGTATTTTTAGCACGTGTCTGTGTTTGTGCCATTAAATCTGTGGATCCATAATTTTAAAACACTAGAACTCCCAGGAGGGGTCATATTGACCCTGTCCTGCAACAACATCAGTAATGGCAAATATGTGATATGAGAAGTTACATTGCTAATTTTCATCTAATTTGTATCATTTTCAGTAAGATTTCTCAAAGCAAGAATTTAAGAATTATTTGGGGGGATTTTATTAGCTTTATAAATTATGTAGATCATTTTATTACAGATAGTAAAGTTGATAAATTAATAAACAAAGGCTATAACAAATAACACAGTAGCTAACACATCTAAATAATTTACTTGTTTAATCATAATTATTACATAAAAAGAACTTTATGGAAAGTGAAAATAAAGTTGAGCTAAAATAAAGCTGCATAAAAACTATATTTTAAAATTGACTTCACTGGAGACAAAAACGTAGGAAACACATTTTAAATACATTAATTACTGTAATTACAATTACAATTCATCACTGTAAGTCAAAGTTTCTCATCTCTTCCATATCTTCCTGAGATCACCAGACCTGCAGCCACAGCTTCAGGTTCACACTGCTCCGCCTCAGTGTGGAGCATCACCTCCTCAGCTCTGCCCAGGCCTGAAACCTGACCAGTTTGGTTGTTCTGCTTTGGATTTCAGTCTTTATTTACTCAGATGAAATCTCCACACTTTGGATTGCCTGCTAAGTTCAGCTACGGTTCCTCTGCTGCTCAGAACAGTCAGACAGTTCTCCATGCATTCAGTGACACCCTCCCGTCTCTGCCCCTGTGCTCGCAAAATCAAATCTCTGACTCGATCTCTGATTTGTTTTTCCTTTTTATCGTGCACAAACACCACAATTCACTATTTAATTAATAAGCTAATTTTAGGAAAAATCATGAAATATGAGATAATGTTGTGTCATTTTAACAGAGGTAATGATTTTTTAAATGCTATGGGATCAGGGACAGCCATGATGTTAACGTTGAGACAACCTAGAGCGTGACATTTCATACCCATCTTCAATTTACAGTCTATGTTTATTATTATTTATTAAATTGTTTGATTTGTTTGATTTGCTGCCAGCCTGGTGGACTTTTTCTAAGGCACCAGCCAAAAGCCATGATGATTAGAATCTGGATGTTAATATCTGTTGCATCTACTCTCCATCGCTCGCTGCCTCTTTTATCTTTCTGTTGCTTCTCTCTGATAAATTTATAAAAAGGCACCCTGCAGCCTTTGATCCAGTGATGTGACCTTGTAAATAGATGTTTTCAAGTACTTGAACAACATGACCTCAGCGAGGATCACTTGCTGATTTTAAGTCGCGATAACAACACAGCAGTTCTCCGAGCCCCATTTATTATTTTGTTTGGTTGTTTCTCAGAAATAAATAAATACACAACCCTCTGTGAGCGATCATGGATTAGCTGTGGCAGTGGCGCCACTGTCTGAACGCCTCGCACTGAACCAGGATCAGTAAGAGACAGTCTCCATCACACTGGGCTCCCTTCCTTTTCCTTTGTTTTCATTCAGTTTCCTTCCACGTTTTCTTAGATACTATTCTCCCCAATGCAAGTCTAAACAAACGACAATACTGTGAAAGTAAACAAATGTACAAATGTGATATTCTTCAACCTTTGGCCTCACTAAACCCCAGGACCAGATTCAGGCTCATCATTTTGGTACTTACATCATAGGTTAAGGAGAATGTCATGCTCGATTTTGTTTGTGATGGTTTTAATTTTGCATATGTTTACACAACTAAAGAGAGGTTGCTGATTCAGAAGAAGCAAGATGGCAGGGAAAGGTCTGTGTCAGCGCAAACCCTGTTTGGGAAAACATACGCGCTTTCATGCATTCTTAAGGTTACAATGTAATGTTTGGCTTTTTCTGCATGGATTAGAAATCAAAGTAAAGATACGCATCAAGGAAAGAAACAAAGAAGAGCATGATATGCAACACGGGTTCTGAGGAAATACATACTTAACTGGATGATGAGGAAGGATATTGTACACTTTAAGTGTAATAGGATATTAAATCAAGTGTAATTTATGCTGAACAGTTTCCATTGAGATTGATCCAGAGATAAAATTTAAAAAATCCTGATGGTCTTAGCGTGTCATTGCAATGTTCGGTGAGAGCTCAGACTCTTAAGACTTCATGTTTCATGTAATCCTGGTTTATTAAGTTAAAATTATCAAATCCTATGAATTGTTTCTTTGACCACACAGCTGGTGCTGGAGTATTTTTGTGTTTTTTGTTTTGTTTTGTTTGGCTGTTTGAGGTTTGAGGCTAGCATTGTGATGCTGATCGCCTTTTTCCACCATTTCATACCGATCCATCCCCGCCCACCTCATGCTATTAGACATATAATGGAAGTCTAGATTAATGGTTAATTTCCAGGAAACTCCTGTGTTCTGTCATAAAGTGCTTTCCATTAATTAGGGACTCTGTTTCTCAGAATGGAGGGGGAGTGGAGACGAGTGATTAATGAGCTAACTAGTGCAGTCAGCAGCTCGTCCAGCCCCAGTGGGGAGCCTGAGAGTCAGACCAGCGAGGACAGAGGAAGAAAAATAAATATGTGGCTGCTGGAAGAAGAAAGAAAGGCAGAAAAAGGTGCATGGAAATGCATGGAAGGGGTAACCTGGTTTAGTTTCAAAGGGATGGCTGTAGTGTTTGAGCTGAACTGTGTGAGTTTAGGATGAGGCTTGATTATGATCCTCCCTGGTGCCAGGAGTCTAGCACATGGGGATGAGTGTGTGCTGAGTAGCTGAGTAGAGAAATGCTCTGTTTATGTAACTGACATAGTGATAACAAACACACACACACATGATTTCTGTGTTTTCAGGGTTTGGGATATTCAAATGTTCAGTGTTAGTCAGTTAGGAAAAAAATGGTCACGCTGCTAAATAAAAGGGTCCCTACAATCCCCCTTTTTTTTTTGATCTGGCTAAGCCTAGCCAGATCAGAAAACATGAAATTGTTCATTAGTGAGTTTTTAATAGGCTGATTTTACTTTTTATGGAGCCATGCTAGCTTTTAAGCTAAATGAACACCAGTATGCTTTAACAACAACAACAAAGATGCTTGAGCTTATTTAAAATACGGTTCTGTGCTTTTATGCAATTATTACACACTGAGCGTGTTGCGAAAAAGAGACATGAAATCCCAAATTTTCCCAATCCGAACTTGTCATATCATCCTCACAAAAATTGAGATAAAAAATGTACGTCGACATCAGGTGGTGATGATTCCAAACATTCACGCAAGGTTCTCGTCACAATTATGACGGGAAACGTTAAAGGTTTAGCAAATCTTTGGTGCTAACACTTGGAGCACTAAAAGTGCAGATGTACAACCAAAAGCAAACAACCGTTGATGTCTTGTGTAAAATCCTCTGTTCAAGTTAGTCAACAGGTCAAATCAGTAGGTTTTTGTGCAAGCTGTTATTAGGACGTACAGTGTAGATAAGTCTAGTAAGTACTAGCAGTTAAGTGACGTCTTCCTGCAACACGGCGAACACCAAGGTTGTTATAGTTAAAACGAAAATAAAAAGTAAAACTTAAAAAAAATTTTTTTTAAATGTTTTAGTTTTTTGACTTTTGAAAAAAAGAAGTTAAACTTGCTGATTTGATGAACTTGGAAAACTACATAAAATTCAAAAAGATAATAACAAAGTAAATCTCAATTTCAGTATTTGTTAGTTAGTTAGTTTTTTAAATGCTATTACAGCTTCCTCGATGAAGCTTTGATGGGTATTTTTATTGAGACTCTACAGGGCGACTGTAGACTGTGAGTCAACACGCACGCCCACTCTGGAAAATACCTGAAACTAAACTGAAGTAAAAACAAAAGGTCAAAACGAAACAAACAAAACAAAACCTAATTACAAAATGCAAAACTAAATAACAGGTATGCATTTCAATGAAATCTGCCTAAAGTGTGCAGGTTCCTACTTTTACTTTTGATGTAATCCTACTTTTGACAACAATGTCTAGGAAATAAGGGCAGCCAGTTCTCAGGACAGTAAACCTTAATCCTCCACTGAGAGGGCCCCACTCTGAGTCTGCATAGGTTTACTGCTGGTGCCAAAAATCAAGATGTTTGAAGGCAGAAGATCAAAAGAAGGAATTGTGTTCCCAATAGCACCACAATCAATTTCATAGATTTAACACGGTGAAATGCAAGGCTTTTATGGATGTCTATGTCTTCCCATCGAATCAACTGTAAATCACAACAGTATTCCAAGCAGACTGGAATAAAAACACAACAGCGCTGACTGCATATCCATGGTGGTGCCAGTTATCACATGTCAGGAAGTATAATCCCAACATTAAACCCCAGTCACACAGGCCTAGAGACTGGTTGGTGAACCCTGGCAACCACAGGTCAATAAGGAAATACCCCAATCAAATGAAAATGTGAATTTCAATCTTTTAATGGTTCCTGGAGGTCACACGGATTGTAAGCCACCTTTACGTCGCTGAGTCGCCTTTGTGACCGGAGCTTTAGCTGGCTAAAATCTCTGGAATCATTGGACGTACTGATTCTGTAAAATAATCTTAATTGCTTTAATAGGACAACATCACAAACAGCAACTGGGAACCACTGTCAGTGGACAGTGCTGCTATGATGCAGTAATGGTGATGCACATGAGACTTGAAATCCAGAGTTAGTCACACCTCCACTTTGCCGCAGACTCTCTTGGCCCTTAAAAGTTGAAACTATCCTCCAAGTCATTTCATTTTTGTAAGTGTGAATTTGCTAAGACTACTTTAGCCTCCGGTATTGAGTAAGAAACAGCGGCGCCAGCAGAGCGATGGCAGACAACTCGAGTCATCAAATGACATGAAGTGGGCCTCATTCCCATCACTGCTTTTCCTCCCACATAACGTGGGCGTGAAATCATGTCCAACAGCGCGTGCAGCAGAGTGGTATTCATGTAAATCTTTGCACGAAAGCAAATCATCTTTTAAATGCTGAAATATTCCTTGAAGTCAGGATTGCTGATCCTGGCAGGTAAACCCTGTAAACGCTGGCCGTGTTGCTAACCCTTGGCAGTGTTTACATATGCAGAGTTTCCTATGGGCATCTGATTAAGAGGGCAGCCTGGCCTGAGTCCAGAGGTCTGGCTCGACATTATCTCCAGCACCCCTGACTGTTATTATAAGGGGGCCTCCTAGTCTCTCCGCTGCTAGCCTGTAAATGGCTGGGAGTGGACAGCCACAGTGTGTGTGTGTGTGTTTGCAGAGTAAACTGCCGCCTTGGTGGGGCAACATACTGTCTGCCATATCTCTGGTCTAGAGTAGAGCCATTAGGGGAGCGATGAAGCTGATGACATGTTGTTCCTGTGACAGGCCGCCTGGCCCCAGACTCCACTCTGCTGCCGCTGGAGCTGAGGGAGCCTGCGGGTCTGCCGCTGGACAGACACAGAGACGCAGGGACGGCGTTTATTTTGGGAGGTGGTTTGGTGCCGGACACCCTGTCTGCTCTCCCACCAACCTTAACACACCACCACCCTCCTCTTCCCACGCTCTCAACGCAAATCACCGCCAACACACACACACCGGTGCACTTTTGCCAAAAATGATGACGGTGCTACTGACACATATTCTTTTGGAGGATCAGTTTGCACAAAGCAGTAAGAATAACAATAATAATAAAACAAGAAAAGTGTTTGATAAAAAAGATCAAATGCATAATAATAAAGGAAAAAAGAGATTTGTATGTAATTAATAATCTTCATTAACTGAATAAAATAGATCAATCTTATAAAAGCCATCTTCCAGTGAGCTTTTGTCTTCTAATTTGTTTTTCCTTGCAGGTTCAACAGTACCACATCTACTGAGTCGGGTATTTTAATTGAGCTTTGTTGTGGTAACATGACAAAATTAATATAACTCCAAAAAGAGCACTACTTTGGGGTCAGCTTCTGTTGTTTAAATGTGCTGTAGGCTATAAATAAAATATACACATACATCAACACAACAAGGTTTAAAAATCAGGCATGTTTGAGGTATATATATATATTATATCATATATATATATATATATATATATATATATATATTATATATATAATATATATATTAAATGAATTCAGTAAGCTACACAGTGAACTTAGAAGATAGAAACAATAGAAACAAAATCTTGCTCCTATTACACTAGTGTCAGTCTGAAACCAATATCAGAAATATATTATATATCCACATTTTTTATATTATATATCCAAATATCGATGCTATTGATACTTTGGATCGTTCAGCACTGTTTGAGTTCATTTGGGATTTCCATTACAGCTTTTTGTCTTCTAATATGCAAAATACCAAAAACCTGACCCCAAAGTTTTTCTGCTGCCTGTGATGTTTTATTAAACCCTTCTGAGCATTTGCAGGAATACATTTTACATTTATTCATGTGTTTAACTCAGCGGCTGCAGCAACGCTCGTCTGAATTTTTTTCTATTTTTCTGTTGGTTTGTTGGAGTCTGTGATAAATTTCGATAATAATAATAATAATTTATGGCTGTTGTTTTCCATGGCTGCTGTGACTCCAGTGACCTGTAAAACATTAAACTCAGGACAAAGCTCTTCCAAATCACTTCCTTCTTCCCTTTTTGCATATTTGCTTGTGATTGACTTACACAGGGGGACACATTTTGAACAGATGCCCAGTAAACCTCGCTGTAGCCACTCACAGACACTGCATCCTCTTCTTTGTCAACTCTCTCCTGCTGCCATTGCAACTTGACTCTCACTTCCTCTCATATAGACAGTAGGCACTGATCTTGGACTAGCACACATAACTGGACAAGCCATGAATAGACAGGGTTAATGCTTCTGTTATGAGGTGTGGACTTCCCCCCACCACATTGTAAGGAGTTGTTAAAATACCAGTTAGGAGGCACAGAGACCAGCACTGGACTAGTGCTATGCCACTGGGGGATGCCCTAGTCCCTTGCTTACACTCCAGGTGTTTATCCTGACCATCAAAAGGAATGTGGGCTTCAGTGTCTTCTTAAAGGACACTTCAACATGTGAAGGAGAGGAGCTAGGAACTGAACTGTGTGATTAATGGAGAACCTGCTGTATCAGTATCCCCTGTAAAACAATTAAAGAGTACATTCAGCATTAACTGAAGAATTATGTTGTACCACACCTAAACAATAAATGAATAAATAAATACAAACACACAGTCATCTATATGTTACTAATAATGTATTAATATTAGCTAATACTTACTCTTGTTAACCCTATTTCTCTTGCTTGGTCTCTGCTCAGGACTGAGCAGAGGAGAGCAGGATGTTGCGTCTTTAAGAGTTAAGAAACTTGAAACCGTGTTTGCGCAACAATCATTGCGGCTCCCAGCCGCCAAAGTGTCTAGACTGGCACATGATGGCGGGAATCAACCAATGGCTCCAGAGCTTTCCTCTGGGGCCCCGAGAGAGAGAGAAAGAGAGAGAGTCAACACCAAACGAAAACCAAGGCGCTGTGACTTTGGTTTCAAAATAAAAGCGTAAAAGTTCCGGAAAATTGTATCTTTTAGAATCAGAATCAGAGAGACTTTTAATCCCAGTAGGAAATTGAGTTGAAGATATATACAACAAACGTCAAACACTCATATAAAAGGAAGTGTAGAAACAGAGATATTAACAGATAAATATTAAGATAAGTATAGAGATATAGGTGTAGATATAAATATAAATGTAAATATACATATAAATATAAAAGGACACAAATATTTGTGCACATATATGTCCAGAAATGTGTCTACACAAGAGCAAACAATCAAAAATAATACCATTAAATGTATAATGGCATTCTTTAATGAAAACAAGAAAGAAAGAAAAACTCACAAGTTACTTTCAGGAAGTTTTACAGAAAATTCTGTCTACCTACGACACGCTTTTTAAACCTTATCCGTGGCAGTGGATTTGGCCTTTCTCACTCTACAGTGTGGATAAACGCTTTTGGATCCCCCCCCCCC
>NW_024582624.1:640773-670878 GCF_018398535.1 Haplochromis burtoni
CCCCCAAACTTTCTCGTTTTAACTGCTGTAGGTTTTATTTTGAAAAGTTACCATTGGATAATCCAGGTTTTATTCCGTTTGACTTGACTGAAGCTTGTGTCCGTGTGTGTTTGCGGGAGCGTGTGTGCACGTGTGAACGCGTGTGTTTGTGTGTGTGCGTCCGAAAAGTTCCTGCAGGGGAGTGGAGAGTGGAGTAATTCCAGCTCTCTTTAAAACAACTTCTCAGCACGGATTCCGTCCTGGAGTTTGGCACCGGAGTGTCCGATCATCTCTGCTTTGTCCCGGGACACTGATGCGGAGTTCCTGCATCCCACACAGCGACAGAAACCGAGATTTTAGTGTTGCAAGGATTTATTTTTCGAAGCCAAGGAACCACGAAGGGATCGAAGAGGCTCTAGTCTGGAAAGTCTGGAAAAGTTCTGAGTTTCTGATTGTGATGGTCTTTCTGTTCATGTAAGCTGATCCTGGCCTTTTGGGCGGTCTGACTATGTTCTGTGAATTGTGTGTGGGACCTTCAGAGTGTCGGGGAGTTAACGGCTTTGTGAGAGGGCAGGCGAAAGAAGTGGCTTAATTGAGTTGGCGACAGCAGGTCACTGAGCAGTGACTGCATGTAGCCTTCTCCCTCATCAGATGTTCGGTGATGTTTAACGCGATGCGTGATTGATCATTACCTTCTAATGCTGCGAGGAAGCCTGGAAACGGTGACCACCGGCTGCGCACGCTGTGCGCACCGTGCACAAACTCACGGTCTTGTGCGTCGAGTGTAAATCGATGTGGCATCTCCCGAGAAGCGGACGGGACCGACGGGACTCATCCGAAACTGTTTAGGTTATCGTATGTTCAAGTCGAGACGCCCAGGTCTTGTACGGCGACTCTGGAGAAGCCGTGTGGTCACCGAGAGCGACGGGCGGGATGGAAGCAGACGAGGTGAAGGAGAGCGGAACGGTGAGTGGGGCAGACACTCGGGTAAGCTCCAGAGACACGAGCAACGGTCGATGACACACACCGACACGGCTCCGGGACTCACGGGGGAGGCTGGAGACCTGACAGAGGGCGCGGAGAGAGAGGACGAGGAACAGCCCGACGATGACCGGGGTGCCATGTGCGTCCCGGAGCACAGAGGCTCTCGGCGAGGACAGGAGAGCGACAGCAGGACGGTGACGTGTTGTTTGTTTGGGGAATGGGATTTCAGACCTCGGAGCTCTTACTGGGCCGCGAGTAAAGACGGAGCTGGCCCCTGTCAGTGCGCACCGAGGCGTGGGGTGCTGGAGGAGGACCTTGCGAGCACCGCTCACGCTTTTTTGAAGAGACTCAAGGAGAGGTCTCTGGACGCCTTGGTGAAGGCTGTGGAGACCAAAGGAGGGATACCCGGCGAGTGCGTTATGGTGCCGAATACTGAGCTGCGGCTCGGTGCTCATCACATCTCTCCATACTATCTCCTTTGTAAGGTGTTCCGCTGGGGCGACCTGCCGCTCTCAGCGCGACTCAAACCGCTGTGCCACTGCCAGAGCTTCGGTGCGGTGGACAGCGCAAAGGTGTGCTGCAATCCTCATCACTACAGCCGCTTATGCGGGCCAGGTAAGGACACTGACACCGGAAGATAGGGGTTGTGGAATCAGAGAACATCGATCAAACTCATTAATCAGACATCATCCCTTAGAAAAGACCATTATAAATGCCTTAAACACCGAAATATCCAACAATATATCCAACCTCGAGATTGAGTTATCTGAAACCATCACACACACCTTCACGAGGGCTCCTGGTCCCCCCCCCCCAGAATCCCCTCCAAGCTGATAGGCCTTGCAGAAAGTTAGTCTCATGCAAATAAAAAAAAGTGTATTTAATGCTATATAAAGATTGATGACCTGTATAACTACAGTATAACGAATAGCATAATATAATGGGGAATTCCAACAAATATGTATCGCTCGCCTGAGGCGTGCAGCTGAAGAAGAAAGTCAGTATTGTTAAAGTGTCGAGCATTTCTTTTCCTGCAGTTATTACAGATGAACTCATCATGCATTTGCAGGCGTCTAACTGGCTGCACTTCCAGCTGACAGTGCGAGTCTGTTTTTTCTTCTAGTGTTTTATCGTCTGTCTTACAGGTTTATGGTCTATTCATAACTCTTTTTTTTTTTTTTAAACTTTGGGCAACCATTACTTTGGTCCTTCTGCACATTCCAATTACGTTACACGCTTATTTCAATTTTCGCAAAAACTCTGGCGCTTCTCACATCATCCAAATGGAGGTCGCACTCAAGTTGCACTTAGGCTCTTTTTCCTCTGACAAGGAGGTCCTCCTCTTGTTATTTAGGTTAAGGAGTGCCGATAATATACAGTTTGCATAGTGCTGGCGCCAGACTGACTCGCTGGGTATCTGACTGACTGAGGACTCCGGCAATTACTGGCTCTGCTCTTAAAGGGGCCGCAGCCACAAACTTGTGTCCACTTTGGAGTGAAGGATTTATTCCAGCAGCAGCAGAATTATGGAGCTTTCAAAGCCGCTTTAACACAAAAGTCATAATGAGAGCTTGTATGAAAGAACGGAAAGATAATGAAGAAGTAACAGGGGGTAAAAACGAAGCAAAGGCTTTTAAAAGTGCATCAGATAAAGACGCAAATATATTGTCTAGGGTGAAATACTTAACTGGGGGTCTGATGCAATGTGACTCGTGTTGATTAAGCATATTTATTTAAAAAGCTCCAAAGGAATTCCAAGATATGAGCTGTGCAAATATTCCCCACGCTTTAAGTTTTTTCCTTGATCTAGGGTAGAAGGTATGTCGATACAAAGTGAAATTACAGACACACACAGCCTTATGAACATATTTTCCCATGAAAAATAACACAGTGTAAAGTTGATCTGCAGTGCTGCATTCAGGTCTTGCATGTGTTACCATTTGATATAACAACAGGTATGTTTAAAGACTTCCCTGAGGAGAAAATACTTTTTATGTGAGTGTAGGCTCTAGATTTTTTTCTTTTTAGGGGGGGGGGTGTGTTAACCAAAATGTCTTCAATTTTGAACTGACAGACAGAGTTCGGCATGTTACATTCTTGTGTGCCTCCTTGCATAATTGTGCATCTCGTAAAACCTCGTCGACCTCATGCATCTTTACGATATGATTAATAAAACAGTAATGAACTAACCGTGCATACTGTGCGTGGCAGTCTTCATTGAACCTTTAGTTTAACCTCGTGTTTTTTGGCTGTTCTTACAGAATCACCTCCACCTCCATACTCTCTGTCCCGTTCAGATGAACACAAGCCACTGGGTGAGTTTGGGAAAAAAAATGGCCACCACAAAACAAAGTAGGAAAGGAGTTCATTATATCTTTCATCTGAAAATACAGACTTTATTTGATATAAGACACTTGTGCTGAAAGAGACACATGATGGTGTTGTGTTATGATAAAACAGTCCCCTGTTTCATTGATCTGACAATTATGCTTTCAGATTAACGGATTGATTAATCATTTTGTGCACTGTCAAAGGAAGTCCAAGGTGTCCTATCGACAGTCTAAAAATCAGCGAAGCTTGAGCTTTAATGACGAGAAGATTTTTATTGTTTGATAAAGGATTCAAGGAGTGCTTGATTACCAAAATCATAGTTGGGGGAAAAAAAATTAACCTGGATCTCACACTTCTACTGTATGCCTTTGCTTTTTCTTACATTTCCCAGACTCATCTCTGTCTTACACTGAAACTGCGCCACCCCTCTTCTCCAATCCGCCTCTCAATATGCCAAGAGACTACACAGGTGAGTAACTTGCATAATAACTGCTGGCTTTTTTGCTTTTCCTGCAGTGCATGGTGAAGAAAGCTGATTCTGAAGAAAGGAAAAGTTCTCACAATGAAGTTTGGAAGCACAAATGGGGAAAAAGTTTTTGAGACAGGCATCCCGTCTGAATGTTTACATAAAAGCCAAATTATATTTGCTGGTGGTGTTATGTTGTGCTTTTCCCCTGTTTTCAAAGGCCGCAAAGGCAACAGAAAACTCCGCTGCATAAAGCTTCTATTGTCAGAGAGGCACGGAGGGCTCGGTGGGGGTCTGGGGTCTCGCTATCTAGATGCCACAGCAGTGTAGGCTTTCTGTCTCTCTTTCCCCTGTCTATGCTTTCTGCACAGCAAAATATTTCACTGCGACGAAGCTGCAATAAGATCCCTGTGCATACTCTCAATCCCCTTTTGCCTCTCTAACCACCCATCCCCCTCTTTCCCTCTTTCTTCCCTCAAATCCCTTCATTCCTCTCTGCAATTGAGCAGTGGAAAGAGGCTGGCACTTTGGGGGCGGGGGAGCCGAGCGGCTCTGATGAGGCGGCGATGTAGAGCTCTGTGTGTGTGCGCGGACGCGCGTGTGTGTATGCAGTAAAGGGGGAGAAGGGGCTCAGGGCTGCTTTGGACAGGAAACAGCCCCCTCTAGATGATGAAACTGGAGCTTTATTTGTTTACGTGCTGGGGTCGGGTGGAGAGGTCCTCACAGTGTTAGAAGAAACCCACAAACCTACTCGATCAAGCCTCCCCGAGCTCGCTTGTGGACGGTGTTGAAAGGTGAATGGGCAACCTATGAAGTCTGCGTAGTGTAGCCGTGGTATCGTTGACCTTTATGAGGAGTCACTGAGGATTTTCTTTTTGGAGGAGGGGGGTGTTGTGCCCAGAAGTTAACTGGAGACCTTTAGTTAAAGTTGATGTTGGAAGCAGAAGCAGTTTATTGAGTTGTTATGCGCGTTTTCCAGGGGCAGAGCCTTAGCCAGCTTTTTTAGCAATACTGAGGTCGGCAGTCCTCCCAAAGCACACGTCACCCCTCTCAGAAGAGTTTGAGCTGAAATGCGAGCAAGAAGATGCTTTAATTGCAAATAATATAAACTGTCCACCTGCATTCACCCTACAAATCAGTTTTCTGTTACACCATCATGAATGTGTAAGATTGCTTTTTGGATAGTTTTGGAGAAGTCATCCACAGTTGTTTATCAATGACTAACAGTCACTGCACACTTTCTGAGTTCAAACAATTTATCTGATTTGTGAAAGTGTACTTATTTTAGAAGACTGTGTCCCAAATCATCCACACTCGGTCAGAAGTCCATCAAATGTCAAGTTTTTGACTTTCTGAGTAATGAGTGAGGGGGAACCATCTATTGTTTGCCTGTCTATATGAATGGAAGTGTATCAGCTTCCTTACAACATGTGGTGTGTCGAATGTATAGACAAGTTAGCTTGTGTGTGTGTGTGTGTGTGTGTGTGTGTGGTCTCTGATCCCCTGCCCCCCACCCCAGCACTCTGGAGCCGAGAACCAGAGCGGAGGCCAAGAGGCATGAGTAGGAGTGAGACTTGGGTAAACAGAGGCAGCCAAGAAATCTGCATGTAGCTTTTGTTGTTAGCTCTGACAGGTTAGAGGACTCCTGTTTTGAGCTACAAGCTGGGTGAATAACAGGAAGTGAGCTGAACGCGAAGCCTACTTAAACATGTATCAGAATGAGCGTAGCTGTCACAACCTCCCCCCGAAAAAACCCCTTGATGTTGGTAAGATCTTTCAAGAGTGCAAATTAATCTCTTTTATTGTGCAGGTAATCCTTTGGCATATCATCTAAAGCTTGCAGTGTTTTTTTTAGGACAAAAACAAGCATTGGACATGTGCTTTGGCACTTTAGCATCTTTTTTCATTCCTTTAAAAACCAGCTGTGTACTCACAGCTTTAAAAAAAAAGTGCAACAGCAGGGTGTGGTCCATACATACCTTTGCCCTGGCCTCTTTTATCATTCAATCAGTTAACGTTCCCTTTAAACCACAACAAACAGATCTGCCTTGAAAAAGAGTGTTTCTGCTGGAGGTTTAGTAGACTTATATCTGCTGGGATCGTCCCCCTGTGACTCCAACGAAATGTGCTGTTCAGCTGCTTGTGTGTGTTGTGTGTGTATGACAGGGAGAGAGACAGGGAGGAATTTCTGTCTGACTCTGTGATAAGATCGTCTCAAAATACTCGCATAGGGGTTCTATCAGGGCAAACACACACACGCTTTCACCAATCACGCGATTTGTTGGAGGGGATTTTTCCTCTTTGTACCTTTAAAATCGATGTATAACTGAACAGGCCTGCTGAGTACTGTACTTGAAGGTGTGTGCTGGCTTTTCTCTGATTCTTCTGACTGTAAGTTTTTCTCTTGTAGCTTGGAATGAAATTTGCTTTTTCACGCACGGACAGTGTTGTGGCTGTCAGTTTGGAAACGTAATGAAATTTGGTCCTAATGTGGATGAGACTAATAAATGGCTTCCACTTAGCATAGCCAATGGGTCAAACTAAAAAACAAAGAGGTCTTATTAGCCTGAGCTGACATTAAAAGTTAAGGTGGTAGTGTAACCGGTCTGTTCCTGCATTGTGTCTGACACTGAAAGACCTCCAAGTAAAAAACGTGCCCACTTCAGCTCCTATAACCAAATATAAATAGGACGAGAGTTAGCTCAACCCACGCCAACTAACAAGCTAGCAAGGCTTATCTGTTCATGCTAGCATTAGCATTGCCTATACACATACGCCGCACACACGTACCACATATTCACAGCATCTAAAAAAGACAGGCGTAATTATGACAATAATGAACCAAAAACACACAATCAGAAACATCAGGGTGGATAAAAATATAATTAGTGTTGGAAAAGAAATGAAACTGACCTCTCCCACAGGGGAATCGAAGAAAAGGGGAAAAGCCCAAAGGGGTACCCCAAATTTATAGGGTTGCACCAAAGAAGAAGAAAAGGAGAAGAATAATGAAGATAACTACAGGCTTGGAGGTCCTAAAAGTCAGATGTACCAGGAACAGTTTGGGGTTTCGAACACATTTTATGTAATTATAACAATATGTAATTTATGACCCGGTTACATTAGCACATTTGTGTCAGCTGTACAGGTTAGCTTCTACAAGCCGTAGCTGTGTTCTAAAGTTTGATATGGAGGAATTTAGTATTGACAGCATCTGCACAGAAATGTTAGAGTCTTTTCTGATATCAGGGAAAAAATATTGTTTGATTTCTAACAATAATAGACTTGGTACCAGATGGTTACCTGCTTTGGTATAGTTGGCTGAACAGATTCATGGTTTCTTAGAGCAGTGCTCATTGGTTTCATAGGCAAAATGAGCGGCCAATCAAAAACAGCTATCAAAATTTAAACGTATAACTTATTTGAATTACTGTAGCAGTTAAAAAAACACATTTTTTTGAAAGGTCTCGATAACAGAGGGCTGATTGTACATTATTGTCGTAATCTTCGCTGTTGTATGTGAGAACCCTGGGCAATGAGTTCTGTTTGTGGTTTGTTTAAAAGTGCTGATTTCACAATGCATCCATCCTTTTCTTGTAAAACTGGAAAACAATAAATCTATCTGAGGGGGGAAGCAGTTAAACGTATACTCCCAAACTAATGTAGTACATCTAGAAACAAAGACCTACACTTGATGGTGTTGCAAATTAGTTGGAACACATTTGTTGTCTGGCTTTAGTTTAAAAACAAAAATAAAATGTGCTCCTGCACTGTATGTAAGTCTTTTGTAAACTCTAATGTAGTAACGCTGTACAAAGAGTTTCATTTTTCTCGCCAAAGGTAAATGCATCTGATTAAATTTAATTCATGGTGTAATATAATTGTATAACTATGATAATCCCAACACTAGTTGCAGATTTCCATACATCGAATAACAACTTGCAAACCTGCTTTTTAAATACTGAGAAAGGCAATAAATAGAGAGCTGAGTGTAGCTTCTCCGGCGTCAATCAGCTGTCAGGATGTGCCATTTACTGGATAAAAACAGAGCTAAGTGACATTCCCATCCAAACACGAATCAGATGACATCAAGACAGTTTCTGGCCATCATGTTAAAACTCGCAGTGTAACAACATGCTAACTGTTACCATGTTGACTCTAGCACATAAACTCTAGCATTTGGTGTTAGCAGCTAATTCTGATGCATTAAAGTCATGCAGAATTGCAGAATGAGGTTTCATATTATTAATAAGCGGTCCCCTGTCATCACACCATCACATAGCCAAAAAAACTAAGGATTTTATAGGTGTAGCTCATTTGTAAAACCTTTATTAGTAAGCTAAAATACAAACAAATGTATTTTTCCTCCCCACTGTCGCCAAGTGCTTGGTCAGAGGAGACTGTTTGATTGTTGGGTTTTTCTCTGTCTTATTGTAGAGTCTTTACCCTACAATATGACGTACCTTAAGGAGACTGTTGGTGTGATTTTGTGCTATATAGATACAATTGAATTGAAATTAACTGAATTTGCGATTATCTCAATTCTCATAATTTTATTTAGGCTGACTGTTGTCGACTCTTTCTTTAGTTTATTTCGTGCTGCTTCACGCGCATGTTTAAACACTGTGTGCAGATGCATCTTACTCACATTTTCAGCCGTAACATAAAATGTATCAGAAAATGTAAAAACTTACATTCAGCCTTGGGATAAATGTTATATTTTTGGCATAGATGTTGTGTTTCAGCTGCTTTCTTGTCCTCCTGGTGTGTAATGAGTATAACAAGCTTGTTTTACTAGCATTTCAGTGAGCACTGTGTATGTTACTCACCACATTGTCAAGTGTGCCATATGCAGATTCATGTACATTTGACGGAACTGAGAGTGTAGCTAAACAGTGCCAAGAGTTTGTAAATTCTTTGCCATCTTTCACCATATGACATTCTTGTGCATGTCAAACATTTGCTCGTCTTCTTGTCATTAGCCCCTGGCTTTTGAACATGTGGAAACAAGTAAGGCAATGATACTTAGAGGACATTAGTATGGCCTGGATGAAATGAGGTAAGACAAGAGGACTGGTCCCTTTTTGCCCTCAGTAATCATATTTTGGGGGCTTGTTTGGTTAAGCAGAGCGAGGTATCAGCCAAACATCCTGTCTCAAAGCCCTGTCTGCACTCACAGCAGCATTAACCCCATGAATTGGCCCTTTGACTGATGTGGCACGGCCTAGGAATGTTGGGAAATTGGGAAGGTGAGGGGGAGCGGGGTCTCCGAGTAAAAGGAGTAGGTGGGGGATAAGGGGAGGAGGGGGTCTGACTCTTGGGAGTGACATGTGATACATGTTTGAACATATCGCCGTTAATACTTAAGAAACGTGGAGTGGAACTGACATTCTTGGAAGTTTGGAAGCAGGCAGTTTTAAGAGTTTTGACGGTGCTCCCATGCTACGTTTAGCTCAGAAGGTTTTGGGGAATTCGCCCACCAAAGCGATGCTGCTCTCAAATAAAGGCTTTACTCTCAGAAGTAGAATATTAAATTAGATACCTAGATTAAACAAAACAAAAAATGTTATCACTCTCAGATGCTTGATAAATTGTTCAAAGACACAAAATAAACACCCGCATTCTGCCGTGTCTGGTGAGAATCCCTCTGCCGCCGCCTGAATGGGTCCTCCCGGTGACCTGAATCTCCAGTCTGTTTGCTGGCACGCGTACAGCACTTGCTCCTATGCCTGACTGAGACACATTAGACTATGGAATTCAACATCAAGTGCCGGCCCATTAACCATTTGCCATTTCCTCAAATATTTTCCACTGCGCCTCTTTTTCACTACAAGCAGCCGCATGGGTGAGGACGCAGCACACAACTCGCTCAGTTTATTGTGTTTGTGACCTTTTTTTTTTCTTTTTTTTAAACACATTTTGGACTGAATGCCATGTTATTACAGCCCTGCTCCCAGAGAAAATACAGCAGTGAAGGGAATATCTGGAAGAGCTGACAAGTTCTGGATGTGGCATTTCTCTCAGTTGGAGAGCACCATTATTAAACTTTTCATGGTTTTTATTTTGCAGTTTAATTCTGCAGTGCTCTTCCTATAACTTTGCCCTTTTGTGGCTTAAACCAAAGCACAGACCAGGTTAACACATGAAAGAAAAGTAACAAATAAGAGTAAAGTTAGATTTCAGATTTTTCAGGATATCAAACAAATCTTAAAAAGCAACAGAAAAAAAAATATACATATATATATCAAATCAAATCAAATCACTTTTTATTGTCACATCACATGTGCAGGTACATTGGTACAGCACGTGCGAGTGAAATTCTTGTGTGTATATATATATATATATATATATATATAAAGGGCTATAAAGGGTTAATGCTTTGTATAGATGGACTTTCTGATAGCAGACCCAGAACATGTCAGCCACACTTACCAAACCCTCCAGGTTCCCTTATTTTATTTCCCTATAGAAAAAAAATAGAGGGGTTTAATACTTTCCAACTTTTAAAAAAGATTTCATTTCTTCTGGCTCTGTCTCAAATGTAATCAAAAGCTGTAAAATCTGTACTCACTGAGTGTCCGAAGCTCTAGTTTTGACACGTCACGTGCATCACATCGCCCCAAGATGCCCCCCAAAAGCAGCCAACATGAATTATAGCGTATGTGAGTATCTGAGGTCCCTGCGCCTAGAATAGATTGCTTGAGCGGGTTGTGTTTTCTTGATTTTCTTTTTCATTATGATAGATGCGGCAGTAGTGTGCATATGTTTAAACGCCGCGTGCAGATCCATCTCGCAGACATTTCTAAATGAAGCAAAGTGAATCAGCAGGCTTCCAAGTTCATACACTAAGAAGACGTTACATATTTGTAGCCATCCTGGTGATTAAGCAAAGGTTGTTGTTGTTTCATTGTTCACAAAAACCTTTTCTCCTCTCTTTCATTATCTCTTCTGCTCTTGCCCCCTTCCTGCCCTTACTGAAGATCCACCTCTGCTGTTGCTTCTCCACAGTTCTTCTGCTTGCTTTTTGCTCTCGTAGTCTTGCTCTCCTCTCTTTCGGCCCATGTTGTCAGGCAATCACAATTTAAAATAAGGTTTAAATTACAGGACTGGCTGTGGCTTTCCGTTGTTCCCTCAGAGTTTTTGCCAACTCGCAATTTGGCTTTTAATGGAATCCTGCCATGCTGCTGAACCTAAAGATTCTTTGCAGATGTCGACAGACTCTGACTGTATGAAATGTAAGAAACTGTCGGCAGCACCGTGAGCTCCAAAGGCAACCCTGAGCTAAGACGCACGTTAATTAATATTTGTAGGTATTTTCAGGACTTGTAGCCGCCTGTTCACCCCGCTTTGGAAATCACTTTTGACAGCATTTGTCATCATTTGATTTTGATGACCGAATGACGAGAAATAGTAAATGTGCTCTTGCACGCGTCGCCCTCCGCTAAACGACTGCAGGCCCTCGTGTCACCTCGCTTTCGGTCCACACTCCCGCGTGCACGTCTGAGCTGGAGTTTCACATTCTGATAATTCTCCCAAATTACATTTTAGTGGAATTCCATAACTAATTCTTCATAGTGGAACAAATGGATCTATTCCACCAATAAACGCGTGTAATTATGTTGTGAGGAGTGAAGGCCATATAGTCGGACCACGTGAGGCTCAATGAGAGACTTGTCAACTTGACCCCTGTGACTGGCTGAGGGGAGGGTGGGTGGGGGGGAGGAAGTGTTGAGGAAGAGGGCCTGTCCAGGAATGTGTTGGGAGGGGAGAGTTGTCAACTACCGAGCTCTGAAGCAGCCCTGCGTCTGCTTTTCGTGCCTCCGTTCAGACGTTAATCATCTTTCTTTGAGTCATTTGTGCACTTTAAACTATGCATTGTCTTAAGCAAGCCAGATTTAAGACTCTAAATCTTTAGTGGTGATGATACCTGCGTATGTATCTCTGGTGGCTCTGTAGGTGCACGCACAGTTGCATGTATAGGAGAAGCACAATGAGAATAAAAAGGTAAAAACTGACCACAGATGAGATCATCTTGCAAAGCCAACTGTGTGCAAGCCAAATGCAGTGCAAGCATTTACTTTCACAATTTTTTTTTTTATGGCCAAGGTGATGGCATAAACGCGACAGTGGAGTTGTCCAGGATGCGAGTTGTATGCAAAACCTGAGACATTCCTTGGCTCGAGTTGTTTGGCACTTTGAAGTAGCAGCAGAAATGCAGGAAGCTCGTTACTTTCGCTCTTCCTTTCTAAACCGCCTCCGAGCACTTCTCCCAAGGAATTTTACAGGGACACACTGTAACTTTACTTCAGCTCAGTCGGGTCGGTCCAAAGGACGTCTCCAGCTGGCGAGGCCAGGTTTGTGTCTCTTGTGCCGTTAAACACAAGACATCTCCAGTCACACACCGCTCCATCACAGAGATCCACTTCACAATGGAAAAAAAAAAGAGGGAGAAGGAATGAGTGTGTGTGTGCAGGAATGCGTGTTTGTGCGCGTGTGTGAGCAAGAGCCCCACTGTGTTCGACTGTAAAGGCCACGTCTGGCGATAAGGCAGCCCGCTGATGGTAGAGATAGTCGAGACGCCAGCTTAAATGTGGCTTGCTGGATTGAAGTTTTTTCCCTGTAATGATAGTTGTCTCAAACAACATAGAATCTACCATTTGTAGGCAGGGAGGGGTGTCTCTCTCTCTTTCTCCCTCTCACTTTTTCTCTGTTTTTCCCCACCTTATTTGATTTTATTTCTACTCTTTTAGGATCTTTGGCATTAAGTTGAATCAAAACAAAGCATTTTAAAGGCGACCGACGATGGTCAGTAGATAAATTCTATCCTCCCTTCTCGTCCCTCTGTCCCCTTCACACTCCCTCCTCATCCCTGCCCGCCCCCTTCCCAACCCACCCACTTCTTTCAGCACAGTGGAAGAGTCTAATAACTGGAGGGGAATCTAATCCTTGGCACTGGATGAAAGACGAGGGTCTCCCTCCCTCCCTCTCTTTCTCACAGTCTCTTTCTCTCTCTTCATTTTTTCCTTGGATGCTGGTTATGCTTGGCAGGTTCTCGCTCCCTCTCGTTCCCCCGCTCCCTCTTTCAGTCTACCCAGTCTCCCTTTTCCTCTGTCTCTCTCTTTTTTACTCCTCTGCTTCCCGTCTTTTCCTGCACAGCTTTATTCCTCTCTTCTCTCCAGGTTACAGTTTGGAGGAGGAAGCCTCCACTGTTCAGACTGGAGTAAGAGAAAACAAAGCAGGAAGTTTGGAGGAAGTTAAAGTAGCTTTACAGCTATAGACATGTAAACAGCCAGCTTATTAGCGTGTTTGCTTCACATATGCAAGACCCAAAATATGTTCATAACCAGTTAAGCTTTTATGCATCATTTTGTCTGCTGAGGGAGCGTCACATCATATTCCCAACATTGTTACAGGAGGGAAAACAGAGAGATGCGGAAATGTGAGATAAAAGATGAGTGCTGGCATCCTCGTTTGAAGTCCAGGTTTAACAATCTGTGAGCATCCGGCAGGAAACTGACTGTCTGACCTCTGAACTTTGATTGCCACTGCCTTTTACTTTGTTTGTGCAGTAAAGTTGCAGCTTGTTGTCGTGTATATTCCCACCTTTGTTCAACCCCTAAAGTTCAGTGGGCGTCTCGGTGAGATTGGCACTAAGAGACAGCGATTTTGAAATGAAATAACAAAGGCTACTTATCTAATTGGTAAACAGGGCTGTTAAATAGAGGTTGGCTTAAATGCTTGCAGGACTTTGTAATTGCTGCCAGCCCACGTACAGATGCGGGCATGCATGCACACCAACAAAGTCCCACAGACACACACAGCTTTTTGACTTCCTCCAGTTGAATATAAACATGCTGATAACCTCCAGCTTCAACCCCTCTTTAAAAATTCCATTGAAGAAGTCAGTTGCCCTCCTCCTCCTCCCTCCCTCCTTCATCGTTCTCACACAAGCTGGTTACACCTTTACTTGGATGATAGCCAGGCCGAGCGTGATGACACCGAGGACTCTGCCAGAAACATTAAACATGCCTCGCTGTCAAAATGCTGGTGGAAATTTTGATCTAGTGTTTTGAACTTTACAGCAGGTCAGTCATTCTTAAATTTAATAAAGTCTGCACAAGCACACTTCAGGCGTGCATGAGACCATAAATAAAGAGAGCAGGAGGAGATCTAAATTCTTATGAGTGCTCATGTCTTCTAGCTGCTGCCTCTTATGTTTCTATTTCCAATATACTATCCAGCTATGAATACTGAGGGTGTCTGAAACATAAAAAAGCCAGCCTTTAAAACCATATTATTTGCCCCATCATTCATCATATGATTGAAATTAAAGTGTGCCGTGCCTTTTGAAAGAAAACCTTAAAAGTTCCAGTTTGTTTTAAGTCTTCTTTGGGAATTAAGTTGATCGTGAGCTCATAAAGTCTCCCTGTGTTTCCCCAGACATGTTTGCGTTGCCTTATTACAGGGAAGAGCATGGCTTGTAAAAGTGTGTGTTTGTGTGTGCGTGAGCGAGCCACGAAGAGATAGAGTGGGAGAAAGAGAGCGATCCTAGCTAGCCGTGCAGCCCGCTCTCTTATTGGAGAGCTGTAAAAACTGCAGTCCGCAGGAGTTGCCAGCCTGGAATTCACTAATGACACACGTGGGCCTCAGATGAGAAGTGCAATTTTGTGTGTGTGTGTTACAGTCATACTGTTTGGATCAGAGGGCTCAATTTGTGTGCGTACGTGGGCATGTGTGAGGCCCTGTCTCATCATTTTCTGTGTGTGTTTGTGCTCGTGTGCAACCACTCACATCTCTTCTACATTTACCAACCCTTCTTCTCTGAAACCCCTGAAATGAAAATGGCCGGGGCATAAACACAAAAAAGATCTCGGCCCTCGTTTCACTTTCTTCTTTTAAAGCAACCCGCCATTGGGAGAAAGGCTGCCGCCATTTTGGCCCCTGGTAAATGAAGTCGAGGGTTTTTTCGCTGGAATATGAAAGGAATGGGGCCACAGGCACATGGGTCTTTAAATCTTCTGTGTCAATAGAGTCTCTGGAGCAAAATAATGGCATCACTCTGTGTGGGAGTTAATGTGAGCTGATAGCATGAGGGCTGGGGGGTCAAGGGTTCATGGGCTTGCGCTAGGTTGACAGAGAGCTGAATGCTTTCCACCCCAGACACCCCGCTCTAAAACCTCCTCTTTAACTCCGGGCCTGAAAGCGGCTTGCAGAGGGTGACGGTGAGGAGATGTCAGTGGAGTTAACAGTTTTAACCCCCTTTTCAAAATACTGCAACCGGTGATTAACTAAAGGGAAGAGCATGCATCCATGCAGCTGAATGGGTATAAAAATGATGTGAATCATTTACAGCATCGAGGATTGGGACATTTTGCTTATCATTTATCAGGGGAGGGAGACCGTGGTCAACACTCATGTCCATGTGTTCTTTTTTTAAATTGTTTTTAGATATTGTTACAAAAGAGGAAACAATCCAAGAGATGCATTTAGGACATCCAGAGAATGCTAATTTTACATGAAAGACAAACTAGAAACAAAATAACAGCATTCAAGGAAGCACAAGGAATTTGAGATGGTCCCCTCTATCATCACGGTCCTTCCTCTAGAGCTCAGTCAAAGCAAATAAATGATCTATAGTACTGAGATGTGGTAACTTAGGTAAGCCCCTTTTAACCGTATGCTGTAACCATTCACGCCATTCAGCCATTGCGGGCTGCATTGACCCGAAGTGTGGTAACATTTCTCGGGAAGTTGCATCGTGAGTTACAATGTAGATTTCCAGAAGAAGTCCAATCTAATGAACTGTGGGTGCATTTTCACACATCAAACTGTGCTAAAATAAAGCCTTTCTCCACTTCCTAGAAAGTGATTTCCTGCTTTCAAAACAGGCATGTTTTCTGTGGCCGCGTGAAACCTGCTGTAGTTTTGTTAGTCTGATATATTTTGAGTGAAAAGGTTGTACTTAAACAAGATTTTAACACACAGGGTTCACACAAATTGACGACCATCAACTTAAAAAGTGAAGTAGATCGACTGATAGCTACTTCCCATTATTCCTTTTATTGATGAGTCAGAACAGTCAGGGATAGCAATATAAAGATCCATTTATGATGTTCTGATGTTGTTTACTTGTGCTTAGCAGCTAAAATGTCTTTTATATCATCTCACACTGATAGAAAAATTAAATACACTTTACTGCTACGACCATTACCTCATCCACTTCCTTTCCTTTTCTCTTCAGACACTGGTACCTCCATCGGCTCGGTGACCTCTGGCGGACATCGCTCTCACTGGTGTAGTGTTGCTTACTGGGAGCAGCGCACACGCGTGGGTCGCCTTTATCCAGCCTACGAGCCCTCACTCAGCATCTTCTATGACCTACCTCAGGGCACTGGCCTCTGTCTTAGCCAACTCCAAGCCAACGCCTACCATAGCCGGCGTGACGACCCAGGGAGCCACAGCTTGTTAGGTCATCACGGACATCACAGGCACGGAGGGAGCAGCAGCAGCAGTGTGCAGCAGATACGCAGTAAAATTGGTTTCGGCATCGTTCTGAGTCGCGAGCCGGACGGAGTTTGGGTGTACAATCGCAGCCAGCACCCGGTGTTTGTTCACTCGCCCACTCTGGACCCGCCCAGTGCTCGAGGGCTAAACGTGAAGAGGGTGATGCCGGGCTTTTCTCTCAAGGTGTTCGATTATGAGTGCTCCAGCTGGATGGCAGAGCACAGCGTCAAGCCCGAGAGCCAGGAGGGGCCCTGGGACCCCCACAGTGTTCGCATCAGTTTTGCAAAAGGATGGGGGCCCTGCTACTCCAGACAGTTCATCACTTCCTGCCCCTGCTGGCTGGAGGTGCTGCTCAATAACCACAGATAGCACGCGCACACACGCTCATAGACTCACAGGAAGCGTCCTGATCCAGTATCCTAATTGTAATCTACCTAGATTTAATATAAAATTTATATATTATATAAAATATATTATACTTGTAAATATTTGAGTCATTTTTACAATGCAATTATTTATGTATAGTGTAATGTGTACATGAACAAAATAAAAAGGAACAAGAATATGCACTTTTGCCTCTATATATACATTACAGATTCTCAGCGTTGTTTCGCAAACATAAATATGAAACTCTCATGATTTAGCAATTCCATTGAAAAGTATGCCACACACACATTGTCAATAAAGTCTTTGTATGAAGTGAATGTTTCCGTCATGTTCTTGAGTGCTTGTACCTGAGCTTTGGCTGCCTTGCTTGACTTGTATGCACATGCAGGTTTATAACATTGTCATTAATAGGATCCATTAAAGGTGAGTAACTCATTCCTGAGAAAGGTTGTTAATGTTTGAACTCAACAACCAAACAAGCACGCCTCTTCCTTCAGTGCAATAGACTTTACATAAAAGATGCACAGAGCCACTGAAACACCATCGACTGGTAAGTAAAATTCTGTCTTGAAGCCTCTGAGCTTGTTAGTCATTGTCATTTCCATCTTGGTGTTTTGAATTGAGGTCTGATGAAGGTGCTGTGGACCTGACCTTCATACTGAGGACACGCCACACTCAGACGATGTGAACTGTTAACTACAAGGTAGCCCAACCTAATGCACACCCTGCTTTGGCATGAGGTCATTATCCCATAGACTTCAATACCATCAGACTTCTCTGCGGAGCCATGGTAGTCCTCCACCCCCTGTTGAATATTAGAAACAATTGACATTTAAGAGACTTCCACATCAGCTTCTGTCTTCACGCGATGGTAAGTAACTCATCAAAAGGTCTTGCCCTCAAAACCACAGGTCGGCTTCCTGCATACATTTCAAGTGATGCTAAAAACTCAGCAAGCTAACAATGGAGAAACATTCCAGGTTTGTAGTTTCTTATTTTCATGGAGGAAGCTGAACACATACAATGTAATCATACTAATAATGTAAGTATGCACAAACACAATAGAGAAGTGCGCTGAGAAGAAAAAGGGGACTATTAATAAATTTATAAGCATACCAGATAAACCTTATATAAGTTATAGTTTTTTGGAGGCAACGATTTTGCATAGCTTTTTTTAAGTTCTGGGAACTAATTAGATTTTACAGTGGCAGATATTTCGTCTGTTTTTTTGTTTGTGTTTAACCAGAACAGAACAGATAGTTCACACTCCCAAAAAGTTGATTCTGGACCACTGATCAATTCAGTGATCTTTGATCAGTGTTGCTGATCAATGGTCATGAAAATTTGCATATTAATGATCAAGAAACTGATCTCACAGCACGTTGTTCGCCAGTGGGCTGGTTTCAGTCATTCTGTAAATGTACTGTTTATAGGATTGGGGAAACCTGCAGTCAGCTGAGACTGAAGAAGTCACTTGGATGAGTGACGAAACGTTTCTCCCCCTGAAAGCGTTACATCCAGATCAACTTTTGGGATTTCCTTACCTGGATGATTGAGCATGCATCAAGACAGATACGTACCCACTCCAATGATTGGTGATTTGTACTGTATGTCTGATCTTTTAGCTGCAGTGGTTTAAAACTCCATTCATTTGTCAGCAGATATTATATTTTGTCCAGATTATAAATGTCTTGAAAACTTGACTTATCTTAGCATGGTGTGCAGTGTGTCCTTAAAAACTTACAGAAACTGGACAAGTGGAGGACAAAAGAAGAAGTGGCCTAAAAACAGCAGATGAACAGTAACTGTTGTGTCCAACCAGGGAAAAATCCAGCAAAAACTTGACACAGGACCTCATAGATACAAATGAATACAAATCTAAAATGACTGGTTCATTTCATCACCAATATGTGCAAAGGAGGTCAGGAGAGAGGTACAACAGTGAGCGTACAGCCATCTGAAAAACACTGTGGAGGCTCTGTCATTTCAGCCAGTGGTATTGGGGACCTTTTGAAAGTTGATGGAATCATGAAGGGACCCCAAACGCACCGCCAATGCAGTAAAAGCGAACCTGGATAGAAAAACACACAGAGGAACACTATGAGTCATGGACTGGCCTCCCCAGAGCTGGACCTCAAGATTATTGAAGCAGTGTGGGATCATCTTGACAGAGAACAGAACAAAAGGCAGAAACATCCAAAGAAGAGCTTTGAATGTCCTTCAAGAAACACGAGAACTGTTCCTGAATAAATGTTACTTATACACTGTATTTCCAGTTATGTTGGCAAATGTTTTAATAAATTGCCCATTTTCCTTTAAAAATGTAAAGAAATGAGCAGTGGCTCAAGACTTTGGCAGAGCAATGTAAATACAGTTGCTTTGTGGTAGTATGGAAAATCCACCAAACCTTTATTCAAGTAACTCTAGGCTCTAGTTGCTGTAGATCATGCAGAGACATGTGAACCAACTCCATTTGCTAAAGAGATGGTAAATGATGTAAAAAGCTGGTGGATCAATGTACCTCGGGTCATTGTAACCATACTGAACTGCTTGTTTTGTTATGTCTCCACGCGTACATACAGTCCCATTACACATACGCAACATGTTCTTTAAAAATGCATTCAGACTGTGTAAATCATATCCAAGTTTCAGCTATCTTCTCGCTTTGAAAGCACCAGCAGCAATGGAAAACAGTGAAAGGCGTCACAGTGCCAGTGGTAAGAAAATAAAGTGCATAACTGAGAGATTACACAACAAACCACAGCAGGGCACTCAGGCCCCAACCGACTCTGGTAGGCGAAAGTTTTGTGTTTATAGCGTAACGGCATCCTGTTTGAGACTTCCGACAACACAATTATTTATGGAAACTCATATCTGAGAAAAGGTCAAAGAGCTGGAGAAGTGAGATGAAAAAGTAACGTATACGTCAGGAGGGTGTTAAAAAACGATAACCTTTCCCGAGTTTCGGTCGAAGAAGCAGAAGCAGCAGCGGGACATCGCTCGGCTCAGGCAGTCAGGCATTTTTGTTTTGACCCTGAACCTCTTCAGGCTGCTTGCTGAAACCTGTAATTAACTTTAGCCTGAAAAGTAAAGTGGGGTTGATTACAAAGTTGCAACACTCCTGAGGAAAAAGAAGAAGAAGAAGCACCGCACCACTTAAAAACTTCTCCAGTGTTGGAAGTTTGAAATAGATATCTTAGCACAAAAACACAGTAACAGTATCTTAGTTTTAAACTTTTATTTGTTTAACTGAATAAAGGCCTTGTAAAAGTTTTGGGCATTCCCATACACCCCTCCTAAAAAAATTCCAATGTATATTTCAGTCAAGGCTCCTCTCTGCTTTTCCAGGCAAAGTGTGGGATTTGTGGTTTGGATACAATGGAAGGATTCAGTGCAGGGGTTGGGGTGGGAGAGTTGCTGCTGGCAGGACTAGTCCAGAAACCTACCATGTTTCTCTTCCACCTCTTTTTTGGTTTTCCCATCTGAAAACAGCCAGGCACAGCCTCCTGTTCTAATTGTTTTCCTTTGTCCCGATTCAGAGTCATGAAGACAATGAAAGGATCCTATGCACAGCGAGCAATGGAGGACGGTATTTTCTTTTGGCCCTTAGCTTCGGGGCTGCGGTGGCTGCTGACCTCACTGTGAACTGAAGAAAAACGGGCTAATTCTGCCCCTGGCTCTTGAGCTCCACCCCTTCACTGTATAATTAACCCTGTACGAACTGTCATGTTATAATTATGTTAATGAATACATCAGGGATGTGTAATTAATGGGAGGCGTTCTCTGTTTTTGCTACAAGCAAGATAAGTGACAAATGGATGCATATAAGTTTGAGCTCCTTAACTGCAAACACTGTCTACCTTTTAGCTTTGAGTCTCATGTAGGTAATGCTTCATTTATTAAGGGTCACAAAAAAACATGTTTTAAACAGAAGTAGAAGCTCGTCTCACCACTCTTCAGCTATGTTGGTAACATCTCCAGGCACTTATTTGGGCATTTATTTTAAAGCCCTAAAGCGAGATCCACGGTCATCAGGACATAAAATATGCAGGTGCAGAATCATCAGAGAAATCTGATTAAAAAGATGCTCAAACATTTGTTGACTTTGTTCCAAAACCCAGCCAGTTATCCTCTTCTGCTTATCCATTGGGCAAGAGGCGGGACACGCAGTACCAGCCTATCACAGAGCAATAGACAGCTACTCGGGCTCAAACTCTCACCAATTGATCTAAGTCCCTAAGTGGGTGGAAGCCAGATTACCTATAGAAAAAACCCACAGAAACATGGGTAGAACATATAAACTCCAGACAGATAGGCAGATTTAAACCCAGGGCTTTCCTGCTGTGGGGCAACAGTGCTAACGCCCATGCCACCATGCTGCCCTCATGCTGGACCTCTAAAAGCATTTGTTTTTTCCAGTCTATTATAGTTTGCTCGTGTGCAGAGTGCTACTCCATTCATGTTGCCAACATGATCAGTGCTCTTGCTTACTTCACCAGAGCACCAAACAAATGCCGTGCTAAATTCACTTAATGACACAGACATACCTACTCTCACCTACCTCTCCAGTGCAGTAATGCTCATCATCAAAACTACTAACCTGTGCAGTGCCAGTGCAGCAGCATGACTGGGCTCACAGGCTTCCTGGCTCGATTATTGTAAAGGTGTTATTTTTTTCTTTTGGCACCAGGGTTGGGACTGCCGCGATCTTGCTATCTTGCTCAAGTGTCATGTTTCTTTCTTCTAATATCTCTGATATCGCTGTGAGTTATTCAATACTTGCAGCTTGTTAGAGCTCAGCGGTCAGTTGCTCTGAACTGTGAGTCAGTATCAGGTTTGTTGGTGTAATATTGAATGGTAACTATTTTAACAGCAGTTTAATCAAAAAGGTTAACAACACGATCTGATAATCTATCGCAGCACACTTTGATCTTATGTCAGCTGGACAAAGACAAAGAAGAGCAACATCCACAGTTTGTCTTAGTTTCTCTACATGATAAAGAAATGCTGCTGTAGTAAATTTCTTTTTTTAAACTGTATGAAGTAAATGTATAAAATTACAGAAATGTGTAATTTAATTACTTTGGTGTATTGTGGATGGCCATGGGGGAGGTCTTTATCAGTAGGACAAGCTGTAAGACTTAAAAGTCCAAAATGTATGTCCTACTTCACATTTTCTAATTTCACATGCGTTGTACTCGCATCAGGGCTCCCAGTTTAGCCAGGACACCGGAATAGTAAATAATGGATACTGGGGTGGGTGGAAAACTTTGTTCTGTCTGTATCCATGTATCTCGTTTAGGAGTTGAGAAACATTTTCGATTGTGGCTCAAGAGTTGGGAGTTCGCCTTGTAATCGGAAGGTTGCCGGTTCGAGCCCTGGCTTGGACAGTCTCGGTCGTTGTGTCCTTGGGCAAGACACTTCACCCGTTGCCTACTGATGGTGGTCAGAGGGCCCGGTGGCACCAGTGTCCGGTAGCCTCGCCTCTGTCAGTGCGCCCCAGGGTGGCTGTGGCTACAATAGCTGGACTGGCCATCGGGCATACCGGGCATTTGCCCGGTGGGCCGCTGGCGATTTTTTGTTTTTATGGGCCGATGGTTATTTTTTTTTTTTAGGAAGGGTATATATAATGAAAGGTGTTGGATTGGCCAATTGGTCATGATCGACTCTGGGCTGGACCAATTACAGCCGAGGAGGCGGATGCACCCTCCCCCTTGTTTAGCAATCACGTGATTTTCGCGCATTGCATGCCGGGAACTCGTGGCAAAACAATCCAAGTACCGCATCAAATGCAAACATTTGCAGCACCACAAAACGTTCATTCTCCGGTTCCAATACCTTCTTTTTTTTTCTTTGCCGCACAAAAAAGGAATGTACAAAACAAAAGGAGAACAATGCCGGTCCGTACAAAGACAGACTCGACGAAAAGACAAAAAATCAAAGGAGTGAAAGAGTGGACAAAAGACATCAGCGTGCTGCCCAACTTTCACCACGCTCAGATTTATAATTATACGCTTCTTGGAGTGAGTGCATACACTCATGAAGTTTAGTAACTTCAGGTCACTGCAACAAGCCCAGGTACAGTTTACCGACGGATGGGTGCAGGACCTTGAAATGCACCGTGTAGAAAGTAAAGACCATCGTACATATCATAAGTCTCACAAATCGTCTTCATAAATACACATTCATTAACAGTTTATTAATATAACCTTTGAGCTCAACGGTAATTAATTAGTAGTGGAACTAATTTCTGGTAGTGTAACAGTGTTTATGTGGTATTATTCCACTTGCCACAAATATCAGTGTAATGGGGAAACAGCGCCCCCCCTCTCGGTGTGGCTGGCTGCAGTAATCGCTGCCAGTCTGCCGTAGCCATACGAGAGGTGAGTTGTATTGTTCCGCACACAATATAGCTAAGTAGTACAGACACATAAAACATGTTTGATTAGCTGACGAGCACCGAGTGTAATAAGTGCTTAGTGGACACATGTCCAACACCAGTTTTATGTACTTTTCATTTGTTTAGTAATGTGTGAAACTGTATGCTAAAGCGGAATGCTAATGAGATGTTCTGCCGTAGTGTGCTGTGCGGAGTGGTGTGTGGCGAGCCTGTGCACTGATAATACGCCGTTGTTTCCATTCAGGTACATCATTTGTTGTTGCTGTTATTTTATTGTTTAATATTAGAAATTGTAATATTGCTGCAGTAATCGCTGCCAGTCTGCCGTAGCCATACGAGAGTGTGCTGTGCGGAGTGGTGTGTGGCGAGCCTGTGCACTGATAATACACCGTTGTTTCCATTCAGGAAATAAAGTGGCAACGATCGATCAGAGACTCCTTGTCTTTTTAAAAACACTACACAACGCAGAGTCGAGGAGTCTGTTTGGGCCGAACTGTTGCAGCGGGATGAAGCAGAAACCGGTTACAGTAGCATTACAGAAATGTAGCAGTGACAATAATATTGTATGTTGTAATCGTACTGGACAATTAGTGATACAAAACAACTGTTTTATCCTGTGAATAAAAGTATATGTTTTTGTCAATGTACCAGTAATAACAGAAGCGAAACGCAATATTGTGTCAGGACAATTCACTATTTATGCACAATAAATAAAGGAGCATAGCGCGACAATTTCTGTTCAGCGCCAGACTTGCTTGTAACCTATATCACCAATTATGTTAAGAAAAATGACGTATTAACTACTACAAAACTCTGACCTTTGTGGGAATGCTTGGAGCAGACTAACATGTGAGCTGGAGTGTTCTGAGACGTTATATTTGGTATATCCAGACCATCCGTCGGCTCTTACTTCGGAAACATGGCTTAAAAAATTTCTCTTCAACGACGTAATCCGATAAAAAAAACGATCTCTTTACCCGTCGGCTTCCCGTGGCTGTCATGCGACCGGCTATTGCAGTTAATAATACAACAGCTTCTTGCCATTTTTTGGGTTTCTTTTTATCGCTGTGTAACTGAGTTCAATTGAAAGCCTGCGTGCGCTAGTACCTCTTGCCACAAGTTCCCAGAATCCTTTGCGGTTTTACCCCTGAATGACGTCACATTTTCAATCTTTATCCTGGTGGGCCGGTCTCTAGTCAAAATGCCCGGGCCGATTTTTTGTCCCAGTCCAGCCTTGCAATATAGCTGCCATCACCAGTGTGTGAATGGGTGGGTGACTGGATGTGTAAAGCGCTTTGGGGCCCTTAGGGACTAGTAAAGCGCTATACAAATACAGGCCATTTACCATTTTACAAGGCATTTTTTACCTTCACACTGCTGAATCCCTCTCAAATACTGTTGCTAATATCAGTTAAAAGATGGAGTTATACAATATACAACATCCATGTTGTATATTGTGTGGAAAATACAAACATATGCTGCTTTAAATGCAGTATTGTGTTGATTAAAATTTCACACACAAAAATCTGAACAAATGTGCACAGAAAGTGTTGAAAGGGCTAAACAATGTCAGTGTGTGGTGTTGTTTTTAAAGCGCTTCGGGTCCTATTAGGCTCCAATGATTGCAGACAACACTGTAAAATCGGATCTTTTCACCTTCTGACCCTTAAAGAAAAGCAACATATCAGATGTCTGTGGGTTGCTACACCTCCCAGCTTTTCAGGTTTTATGCAGGTCACTGTTTGAAATCCAATGACGCATTTCACTGAAAATGAAACACATATTCCAGAAAAAAATAGCAGACATTAACACAATTGTGTGTTGTTTGTGGGGTTTTTTCTATCTTTGTTATCAAATCTCACCCACAGATTTATCATGTGATGCTTTGAAAGGAGTCCTGAGGCTGGGAACTACCAGCTTACACAGGAAGCTACAATATCGCCTTGACCAGTGTAGCAGGAAAATGCGATGGAATTAAAGCTGATTTCATATACTGTATCAGCTACTGGTAGAAGATAAGTCAGTCACAGGGCCCAGTCTAATTCAACACCTTACCCAAAGAAATTTGGATTTTCAAATCATATGTGTACTAGAAATGTATCTAATTACATATTTGATTGCATGCATACATATTTAAAAATTATATTAAGTACTAAAACTGAGAAATATCATTGTTTTTCCTGCTCTGTTAGAATTTGATACCAGATATATAAAAAAATTTTGCATGAAAAAACAAAGTTGTATCGGGAAACCAAAAATTAAACTAGTTCTTAGACTAGACAAATATTAGACAAGTAAAAAAAACGCACTAGTTTTGACATTTTCAACAAATTCAGCTAATGCAACAATGATGGGCATAAAAAGAGCATCACAGTAAGGCTGAGTTTCACTGTTGAGGTTTGAACCACTGTCCTGTGGTGTGATCAATCAAAATTTGGTACTAGCACCACTGAAAATATCAGTATTGTTAAATCTACATAAATATGTCAGTATACTTTAAAAAGGAAAGGCTCCAAATGATCCGAGTACAAAAATCTAAAAAAATATCCGGAGCCAAAAGCTCAAACCTCAGAATCCATAATCTTCACTCTCCATCGCGTCATCATCATCACCTTGACAGTGTTTTGTCACTTTGCTATTGAGTGGGCCCGTGGATCAATACCTCAGCTGTTAGAGAGCCCTCTTGTGTGTGAAACCGCAGACAGCTCAGACAGCCTCCCTCTCACCCTACTGCAGCTGAATAGACTCCACCCACCGCCCCACCCCCCGCAATCTTAAATTAGCTTGCTGGTTAGGAACATGGATGGATGACTGAACAAAGGCTAATGAAAAAGATCAGTTTAGTTAGAGCACAGGTGTTACTGGAATTCAAGCTCCATTAGTTTTATTAGACCTGCGGCCATAGTCCATCCATATGCACCACTGCTTTCTTTTTTAATTGTTTATGATCACCAGCCAAAATGCTGGAGGTTTAAATTAGAGAGTGAATAATATACTGGTCAAATTTACTCTCCAACCATGCTGCCCATATTGCACTTTTTACACCTTTAATTAAACTGTCGCAGAGTTTAATTAAATTTATTAGGGAATTATTGTTTCCTCTTTTTTGCTCTTAAGTACAATTTACACTAAAGACACATTTCTTAGTTTTTTCCTGATACTTTGTATCATACACTCCTTGTATTCGTGAAAAATGAACAAACCCAGTCTCAAAGTCAAACACACACATACACTTATGTCACTTATATTTAGTGTGTGACGTCTCTGTCAGCAAATTACAAACTGAAGGGAACATGACTCATTTTTGCTATTAGAAATAAAACAACAGTTGTGTTGGAGCTTTGTTTTACATCAGCAATAAATGAAAATGAGTAATAACTGTCACTTTTAGGAGTTATAAGGAAATGTCTTTGTTTTCACTGTAAACCACATCCAGCTCGCAGTAAAACTATTGTCTATACAAAACTCCGCAGCGCACTCATCTCTGGCTCACCCTTTCAATGAATGACTGAGGTGCTGTTTATTTTCCAGTTCGTCTTTGTTTTGTTACCTTAAGCACCGTGTCTGTCAGCCATAGTGTAATTATATGGAGACCGGGGGGAGTGGAGACAGCCTTCTCTTTCAGCTGCTGTGAGCCGCGACCAGTTCGGCCTGAAGCTGCTCGCCTTTTGAACAACAGCCAAGAGATACTCCAACTCGGGTTTAACCCCTTAGATCACCCAAACAGGTTTTTGGTTTTTATCAGTTCACCTGTGTCTCAGAAAATAGTTCTGACCAATCAGCAAACGTAGAAAGTGACGTTTTTTTACCCTTCAAAACGGTTGTGATCCACAGGTTGGTTTATTAACCACTGCCAGGTACTGAAAAACACAGAGAGGGGAGATTCTCGTTTGTTTTTACAAGACTCATTTATCATTCATTAGGTCTAATCCAGACTGAGGCAGCACCTGTAGGTGTAGAAGTAAAGAAGTTAAGGATTTTCTGCACCAACACAGCCACCGAGTGTGATGTGAAAATTTATGTTAAGCATCAAACTTTTAAAAAATCTAGGCTTCTCAGTGATCTCAATTGCTGACTTTAATCTTTGCTGCCTATTTAGTATTATGGTGTTTGCCCTACCGGCATCAAGGGGCAGCCCACCTCCTCTTCCTGTTGAAAATGACTAGCTAGTCCCTATTTTATCTACATTGTTTTGTTTATTTACTTTTTTATTTGACCTAATGCAGCATTTCCACCTCAGTGTCAGAGTGTTCAATGCACTTTGCTGTCATTCACAGACGTACATCTCCTGTGCTCTATCTCCATGTGTGTGTGCGTTTTACAGGTGACTAGAAGCAGAGCAGAGCAGCCGGGAGAAGATGAGATTACCTGAGCTGGCTGCAAGTCGTTATGTTACTCTAAGTGCCACAAAATGCGCTGATAGCAGGGAGGTTAGTCTTGGCCAGATGTTACAGCTGCATCCCCCTGACAAGCACCTGAGACCCTGGAACTCCTTCTGGCTGTACAAGTAGAAGCAAATGTTAATAAAAAAGCCGTTCACACTCAATATGGAGTGACATAAAAAAAAATGCATATAGGGAAAAAACGGCATCATTCTCACCTGTTCACCTGACTAGAGGCCTGTTAGCCAACTGTATATCATCCCCCACTTTCTTCGTTTTTAAGTTTTTCTCTTCAGCTGTTTCTTAACAAAACGCACTGTGGACATAAATGCAAACATACCAATATTGGATTTTTCCACTTTACAAGCTATGCACAACCCAATTATAGACCTATTTGTCAAATGCCAAAGTGGCAATAAAGCTAAGTGGCTTCTAAAGCAGGACCCAATAAAGACAAGTTCAAAATTCAAAAGGTTTATTGAGCGGAGGCAAACAGACACAGCCACGGAAACTATTGGGGACAATTTGGATCACAGGGACTGGAGCCACTAGTGGAGAGGAGAGGTTGGTCACCCCTGGTTAATTCACGAGAGTTGCACAAAATATATGTGACTGCTTACTTGCTCGGTCTGGGAAGGATACTTGGGGGGCACTGGTCTGTTTTATGCTGGTTGTACAGTTGTAGCAGGGTGAGAAGCTCGGTGGGGACACTCTTCAGCCACAGGGGGATCCTAGGAAGCAATATGTGCTTAACCCAGCCTAGACTAGAGATTGGGGGGAAAAACCAAATCCATGGCACTATTAGTGTTCATAAAAGCTGAATGCATATGATGTCTTATTCTTACATGTTGCATAAATCTGCCAGACATTGAATAACAACTAGATCAGGGCTAGCTTGCTTCTTTCCTCCATCTTTTTGAAAGGCATGCATCTGAAAACAATGAAAAAGCACACAACATATGGTTGTTAAATAGTGGTTCAATAGTGGTTAGTGAAAATATCATGCCTGGTTATGCTGGAGTAGAGCCACACCACCCGGACGATAGCTACAGCACGAGACCACACCATCAAATATCAAAACCAGTCCTGTTTTCAATTTCTTATTGTTCACAGATAAAAGATTCCACTTACAAAACTTGCATTTATCCAAATACCAGTGCCCCCCCCCCCCCACACACACACACACACACAAATAAATTAAAAAAAACAATCACTGCGCAACCACTGTACGACTTGACTTTTCTTCTTTAAGAGGTTTAAATGTTTTCCATATTGCGGTATTCTAAATGGATGCAGGAAATGCTGTCACTCCACTCTGCTTTCCAAACTTCCACAGTGAGGTTTTGGCTCTGGTAGATGCCAGTGTGGTAGATTTCAGAACCGACCGACCCTGCTCAGGTTTCGTTTCGCTGGGGGAAGTCTCATTTCTCTGTTGTGCACACTGTGTTTTGCCTTTGTTAGCGATTGAGCTGACTTTAAATCCTGTACAAATGTGTTTGCGTGACTTCTCTAAACAGAAAATTTCTGAACAGACCCAAAAGACATCATTTAAACACAGCTGACCGTGCCCGTTTTTTCTCCTCCTGTACCATAAAGTGTCTAGATCATAGCAGATGCCCTGATGTGCTGTGCAAGCACAACGAAAAGCACATATAAATGCTGTGACATAGTGAGAAGCGTGTGAAAATGTAGATGTAGATAAATTTCAGTATGCATAGCAGCATGTTTAATGCTGACCTAGTCTTGTCAGGAGTTGTTGGGGTTTTTTTTAAATTTGCATGAACAGCATTTAAAACTGACAGCAATTAGCTTGAAGAATGAGCCTGTCGCTACACGCTTGTAAGTGAACATTCATAAAGCCGCAGTTTATCTACTCCTCAGAAGTTTGTGCATTTCTGAAAAACTAATAAATGTCACAAAATGTGAATAAAATGTATTAAATATAAAATTCTTCCAATACACATTGAGAAACTGAACTGTTACTATTCAATGGCTCTGCAGCCATGCTAGCAGCTCTGCTGTTCTCGTTGTTGTTGTTGGATTTAAAAGCTAAACGATCATGCATGCTACTTTATCGATATTTATCATGTCGAGGATATTATGATACCAAGGCAGTGCATAATCAGGAAGGTAAATGAGGGAAGATGAGAAAACAGATTAAAGGTTAAGGAAATACAGTTTATCTTTATCAGGACATTTAAAAGTAGTCTGAATTGAATCACAGATTTCTACTTGCGACCATTAATTGTTGAACATTATTTTAGCCCTTCATCTAATGCAATACATTAAAGTCTCGCCCATAGTGTTGGACCAACCAGCGCACTGTTATTCCCATCCTACAGCGACACCCCAGATGTGAAAAAGAACGTTGGCGCCCTGCCCTCGGCTCGTACGCCGACACCCGGCCTCTGGCAGAGTCGGCTGCCTGTTGCTTCTGGTCTTTTGGGGCTCTAGACATGCGATGGTAGACCGTGGTAGATCAGGACATGTGTCCTCGGGTCTTCAGCTCTTTTGGGGGTCCGTGAACTGGCCGGGCCTCCTGGACTTTGCTCTGTCAGCCTTTGGGCCCCAGGGGCCGTTATTGCAGTTTCCCACCCTCATTGTTTGTCTCACGCTCACCACACACACACACACACACACACACACACACACACACACACACACACACACAC
>NW_024582624.1:670898-672929 GCF_018398535.1 Haplochromis burtoni
CACACACACACACACACACACACACACACACACACACACACGTTTGTGTATCTATTTTTTCCCCTTTCAGGTGCTGTTTGTCTTTGTTGCAGATGCAGCAGTTGATGACCCGTTCCACTTTATTTGTGCTTTGACCTTTTATTCTTATCGATTCACCTATTTTTTCTCCTTTTTTCCTTCTCCTTTCTCTGCCTCTCAGCTTTGGCATTGTTACATGATACATATATAAAAATAAAAATGAAAACAAATTATGACGATCAGTTAATCAAGTGCATTCGATTAGCAGGATCTAGCTGCTTACTGACCCTCTTTATTCCTTTGGAAGCAGTAAGAGTGGACTTAGTTATTTTACACATTTAATGACGTCCCCTTTAAAGTCCTGTCCAGAGCTTTCAGATTTCTATACATTGTGCAGTTTAGAAATGGAAGTAAATCCCAATATAGAGATTTTCTTTTTACATTTTCTTCCTTTTGTCTTCCCATTCACCTTTTAAATAAAAGCATTTAAAGAACTCATTAATTATACACTGAAAATAATAATATAATGGACCTGCCCATAGGCCTTTCATCCTTCTCAGTATAATTATTATGTTTAATGCTCTAACTGGCTGCATTCGTGACATCTGCAATCTGTGGTAACGGCTTCATTTGTGAGCAAGACTAAACTGAACCTGAACACAAGAAAGTGCAGGGCTGCATCAGACAGCCCCAAACGGCTGGAGACATTAAACGTGACTCTTTCATCTCTTTTCCTTTCTTCTTTCCTTTCAAAGACATTATCCCTCATATCAAAGCATGTTACTGAACTGCAGCAGCCATCTAAAGCCACAAAGCCTCGTTGTCCGACCCCATTTGAGCCAGTCAGAGGTATAACATCCATTTTTCTTCTCTCACCCTTTGTCTCAAGGAAGGTGTTAAAAACAAAAATAAAAAGGTGGAATTGAGAGAGCCCCTACAGCTCTAAGGGTAACATGTTGGAAACTGAAGAAATCATTTTCAACCCATCAAACTGACAAGAGAAGATAACTCCTCTACTGTCAATCAAACCGAGGTGGAGGTGAGAAAACTATGTTGGCCTGTCAGGGTGCTAGTGTTACAAGTACTAGCCTGAGCCCTAAAGGCAACACAACCATCGCTACTGATGTTCTTGAGATAACTGAAGGAGTTGTCAACACATGCCCTGCAGTGCTGCGTTCAAATCTGATTTCTCCCTCTCTGTCTGTGTTTCTTTGTGCTATTACATTTTTTATCTATAATGTGCTGGAAAGTCCTGAAAATCAAGACATCTTCAAAACCTAAGGAGAACTTTTTTTTTCTTTTTAACTAAAACTCAAACCACAGAAATGTTGGCACCAGGGTTTGCATTGCATTGCACCTAAAAAACAATGGAATACTGTGCATATTGCAGATATTACATGCCAGTTATCCTTGCATCTACAGTGCAATTCTGACTTTACTAGAACAATTATTTTTCAGAGGCCTTTAAAATCACGCCGAAAATTCAAGCATGACCCATTTCACCCTTTAAAACACCCTGACACAGGCACACTGTAATCAGTTTAGTTATTTGGTTTCCTGTCTCTGAGGCAGATCTTCAGAGCAGTAAGGAAATCCATCATACTCATGACATCCAGTAGAGCAAGGACATTTGACAAGAGTTTGAAAAGTAATTTTAAAACATCTGTGATTTTAATTAAAAGTAAAATGTGAAAATCACCCGCGGCTGTGGGATGTGGCTGAGGCTCAACAGCATGGTGAGAGTTGAAGCTGGAGGGTTCAGGGTGGAGGGCAATACCAGAAGAAGCTGGGCTGATAAAGCTGGGGAGTATTTTATAATTCTCCTTCTGTTGCAGTACTGCACCGGGACCAGGAGGAGGCAGTATAAGGAGCAGCCACCAACGCTGCAGGGGCCATGCTGGGTAACCACTGAGAAGTTGCAGCATATACAGGGAGTGCAGAATTATTAGGCAAATGAGTATTTTGTCCACATCATCCTCTTCATGCATGTTGTCTTACTCCAAGCTGTATAGG
>NW_024582624.1:674261-701625 GCF_018398535.1 Haplochromis burtoni
ATTAATGAGTTTTTTGGGTTCATTGAGAACATGGTTGTTGTTCAATAATAAAATTATTCCTCAAAAATACAACTTGCCTAATAATTCTGCACTCCCTGTAGTGAGAAAATAACAAAAGAAACATGCAAACAAAGCTGCTACAGCCCACAGAAGGCATTTATACACACAAACACCTAGTGTATCCACTGGAAATAGCTTTTTCTAAAAGGAGCAAAAGAAATGTATTTTTCAAAAATTTAATTCTTGTTAAACTTTATAATGTCTCTATTTAGAAATAGTTTCACTTGTTGTATAAACTAAACACAATCCAACCTTTAATAGTGTTGTTAGTAATACTTATGTTTACCTCTACTGTTTCATATCAAAATGCTGTCTAAGAAATGTTGATTCATGTAAATAGACACTGTTAGTGAGTTTTTATCTTTGTTCAGCAGGCACTTGCTGCTCACTGTGCAACTGGTGAGTTTTTGCTGCCACCATGTGGCACGAGTGTAATAAGGCATGTAATGTTTCCGTCTCAACAGCAGACCTGTGTGTTACACAAAAACAAAACAAAACATTGTTTAAGTGTATATCCATTTTCAACCTCCTACAGAATTTCCCAGATAAACCTTAACCCACAGCTGAGATTATAATTAAATTAACAGCTAAAACCTTGATATGAACATAACAATTAATAATATGTCACCACCTTCCCCATTAGGCTTATAACAGCCATGCACACTGGGCTTACATCATACTTTAATCAAGATATCATTATTATTTAATCACATTCGCTCAACAGTGTCACACAAATATGACACATACTTGAAGTGACCTGTTCAGCATTTCATAAATCATATTTTTTTTAAAAACAAATCAAAATATAACAAAACATATTAAACATGAATATGTACCAGTTAGCATAACTTATATTTGGTTTTAATGAGAGTTAGGTATGCTCAATTGCTCAATACTGGCATGTTAAATAAAAAAATAAAGAAAAATAAATATGTTTCAGTTAACCAGTATAATGAATCAGAAACGGAACGGTGATTCTGATAACAGGCCTCGCTCAGAGCTTGTTCACAGTCTGACCTTGCTGTGTTTGGTTGGTCAGAGCAATATACTGGAGCCACTAATCTCAGAGAATGTCTGACTTATGAAATGTATGATTTAATAAAAGGAAGTTGCAAAAAATAAATATAAATAATTAATTGGTGCTTGACAAACACAGAGTGCTAAGAGTGCACTCACACTGAGGCATGTCAGCAGCCACAGATCTGAGTATTCCAACCAAATCGACAGCCTTTGTGAATAAAGAGAAAAAGGTACAATTGCACTACCAGCGGCTATTTTCCTTTATTACAATCATATAGACCTAACAATTTATCTTTCTGACAATGTAGGTTGCTTACTCAACCAAATAAAATATTATATATCTCATAAAGTAATTAAAGCTCATTAATCCTTTAATCTTAATCTTTTTTCTTCTCCTAAAGACGAACAACATACTTTATGTCTAAAGTCCTCCTACTCTGTGGGATTTTATGAGCATGTCTGCTGCACATCATACGCTGCAAACAGAAAAGTGGATGAGACTGAGAGTAAAATCCCAATGTGACTCATAATTGCACATTATGTCAAATATACCAGCCTGCTATTTGCATTTACAGGGCAACTAAAACCCTCAGAGAACATATGCATAGAAGAGCAAGCATTTCTTAGTGGCTGATATCAATTCTCACTCGCCTGAGCCCCATTCACACACTCATGACAATATGCAAACCACTGTATTGCTGCAGTTGAGCAATGCGAGAGGTATGAGCACTCTGGTTGCTGGAGTTGTTATCAGACTATATAAATCATGGACACAAACAAAAGAGATCTGCCTCATAAGGGTTCTGCATGGAAAAAAGAGGACACTAAATTGATTTCACAGCTCATCGCAATTTATTCCAACTTTTTTTCCTCTTTCCTGCTCGTAAACAAACGGTCACCTAGGCAACCGGAGCCTCGGACATCCGCATGGGACCGGCTGGCAGCTGCATAGCGATGTGCGAGGACCAAATAGCTTCCAGTGTGTACGCAGCTTAATGGTAAGTAGTGTCGAATCACGTCAACATAAGAGAGATTAAAGCTGGAACATTTGAAGAGCATTTCAACCCAACCCAGATACTGTACCTACAGTTAGCGGAGTTGTTTACCTTCTGTGCGCATGCGCTAGGAATACGTGTACGTCATAAGGTGGAAAGAGCAAAGCATTTCGTATGACGTCAAAAATTCGCAAGATTAACTTAGCAGCAAGAAGTCTCGATAGGACAGCATTAACTGCAACGAATCCCGTTTATCTGACTTTACTGATTATTCTGATTATTTGGTGAAAGTAAGTACCAAATCTTTAAAATATGATTTCCCAAAGAAGGCAACAAGGTCTGTAAGATTTTGTTGCACAATATATGTTCTATATTTGTATTTAAAAAAACAATTCTTTCAATATTTGTCTTTCACAGCTATGCTGAAAAGAAGCAGTCGGTTACAGTCTAATGGCTATTATAATAGCACCGGCGAACCAGTCATCTCCTATAAGGAGAGACTGTATGGGTAAGTGTTTGTATGCATATTTTTTTGCTGTCAAACGTGTGTATACACCCATGTCATGTATGCTTTCATTAAACAGTCAGCAGTTCTCAAGCAGACTTTTGTTCTCATTTGGTTTTATTTCATTCAGAGTTTTCAAAAGGCGTCGATTTCATTTCCGAAACGGCGAAGAACATCACTTTGAGCATGACTTGGAGCATAACATTTGCACAAGTGACGCGGAGCCTGGATGTGGCTCAACAAAAAGAAAGACATTTCTCCTCATCTTTCTGGTCTTCTCCTTTGGTAAATGATCCCTTTCCACAAACCATTACATCCTCTCCAGTAGCAATATGTGATTTTCTTTTGAATTAACGTCTTATCACATGATTTCTCTTCATCCACCAGGTCTACTCTTCAGTCTGGCAGTTTTCACCGGCATCCCCTCTGTCATCATGACAAAGGTATGGCATACTTATGCAGTTTAGAAGAACAATAAAAGGAAAACAATCCTGAACAGAAAGTAATATTGTAAAGGTGTTTACATTAAACATAAACAAATTCTTTTTGCAATTATAGATATTCACTACAAGCTCCAAGCAGGCTTGGAAACAACTTGAGGAGCTTCAAAGTGAACTGGCCAGTCTGAAAGAGAAAATAGACTTTCTAGTTCCGGTGGCAGACAGGATGCCAAACTTTGCCCTGGAGTCACTCGGTAAGTCAGAAACTCAAACTGTCAGTTAGGTCCAAAGAAAATGTGTTGTTGTTTTGGAATTTCTTTCTCACTGTTTTTTTATCTATAGGAGCTAGAATAATTTACGATAAGACATCAGAAAGCTATCCCCCTGATAAACCGGTGCTACGAATCTTTGGTTTCACGTTGATTTGTCCCAACCAGCGACCATGCAGAAGCCCAAGAATCCTTCTTGAGGTAAAAAAAAAAAAAAACGTATTCCACAAAGCAAAATATGTCATGAAATAACAGTCCGACCGCTTTGCCCTTTACTCAACTCTATTTTCCTTTTGGTTCCCCTCTTTAGGGCCGGGCACCAATGCTTCCAGGTCAGTGCTGGGCGTTTGGTGGTAGCCAGGGACAGGTTTCACTTGAACTGGCCCAATACATCACCATCAGCCACGTGTCACTGGGGCACATACCACAGATGCTATCTCCATATCTGACCGTGTCAAGTGCGCCCAGGAAGTTTTCAGTATTTGTAAGTCACAGATTCCTCAGTACCACACGATTGAACTTTTGCATACATTACAGTGTGTTATAGAAAAACTTGATATACATCTCTTTGTGTCTCAGGGAAATCAACATGCTGAGGATCCAGTCATTTATCTGGGTACCTTTCAATATGACCCAAAGGGAGGGCCGCTTCAAACATTTAAGATAGCCGTGAGTCCACTGTGTCATTGTTCACATGCACATACACTTTTTTTTTTTTACCAACTTTTTAGAAAATAATAATTGTAGATTATCCCTTATATCCTCTTGTAGTAATGATAATATCTCTGATTTTACCATCTTGTCACCTTTTTCACAGTCACAGAGGTTTTGTTCAACTAACTGTTATTTATCTTTCTTGTCTCACAGGAATCTAACATCAGTGTGGTGAAGTACGTGACACTACGGATTCATGACAACTGGGGCAACTCCCAGTACTCGTGTATCTACAGTTTTAGAGTTCATGGCAAACTAGCATGGCACTAAAACTGTGGAGACATGCAGGACTGTGGTGGAGTTAAGTATAAATGGAAAAAGAGAGAAACATACGTCCTCCACGTAACTCTAGTTAACAGTTTGTAGTCTGATGCGCCTCACACCCAGCCGGTCGTCATATTGTTGGGGTTTTCTCTCTTTCCTTTTCTTTTTTAATTAAATATTTTTAATTTAATTTAATTTAATTTAATTTATTAAAACATTGCTTTAAAAAAATCATGTGTGTCCTTTGAAAGTTCTTAAATGACTGTGTATATTATGATACAAAATTACTAATTACAAAACACCTCGAACAATCTGTTTAGATTTCACGTACTGAACAGTAAGACAGATGAAAAGCACTAGAACCAGACGATTTTCCCCTTAATAAAATTCAAGTCTATGTTGAATGTGCTCTGATATGACAGACTTATACTGTGAAATAGGATTTAAGGATTAATGAGGAGACTTGAGGTTTGAATGGGTTTTCAGGTGTACAAAGGTGGCTTACTACTTACCCTGGGTACCACTGTTGCCATCATAACTTTTGCTGCAGATTTATTCTAAACAATAAGAATTTATAGATGTATATATCACTAAAAACTGATATTTGATATGTATATCCACATAATTATGGATTATTATCATATATATATATAATATTATGCAAAAAGACAGACTGTATTTTAAAAGAAAATACGTGAAGAAACACATTATATTAGATTTTTATTTCAAATATGACAAAATGCTGATTTTACAGCAGTAAAATTATTCTATCTCTGCACTTTTAACATTTAATAGCCTTTCTTCCTTGCACAGAGTGGATAGTCAAACAAACTGACTAATCATAAATACATTTTATACAAAGTTATATTTATGTTATGAATCTGCCAGTTTTAAATAATCTGAGGCCACGCCTTCTCAATTCAGACTGGCCTATAAAAGAGCTGCAACCGAGGCAGGGAAAATAAGATGGCCACCACAGAGGCAACCTGCGAACACTTTGCTGCATTAGTGCTTCTCAACAATTTATTACTTTATTTTTTTTTTGTTTTTATTACTTTTTTATTATAGCACTAGGAATAAACAATAAGATAAGGATCCTGGATCAGCACCATGATGCAAACTTGTGGTCAGAGTATTGACTGTGTTCTGGAGCAGGATTAAAATGTCACTGTGCATGTGTGTGTGCATCTCCACCACCACTATAACAAAGGTATGGCAAACAGACCCACTTTCTAATAAAATATATATATGTTCATAAAATTATTGACAATATAAGCATTGCACAACTGGATCTAAAAAAGCACTTATCCCAGTGTTCCAAGTTGATGAAAATCACCCAACAGGAAAGCAGCTGGGCATTCAGAAATATGATGTTAATCAAATCCTTCTGAATTAACCATCTAACACGGCAAAAATGAGCAGATGAAAAGCCAAAAATTCCAGCAGGCGGTGCTGGACCAAGGCCAGGAAGATCGTGAAGGACCTCAGCCATCCCAACAACGGACTGTTCTCTCTGTTGAGGTCAGGAAAGCGATTCCGCTCCCTGAAGACCAACACAGAGAGACTGAGGAGGAGCTTCTTCCCGCAGGCGATACGGTCTCTCAATCACAATCACACCACCACACAGTACTGACCCACATATGGTTCTTACACACACACTGGACATTTTCACTTCATCACTTAAATCAAGACACAAATGTGGATTGCACAACACTGGACATTATATTTCTTCATTTCCATTTAATACTTGTACAGCTGTTGTTATTGTATATATATATATATTTATATTTCTTCACACATTCTTATATACTTCTATACTGTGTATTGTGTATTTTGTTGTAGGCCTACAGTTATTTTATTTTCAACTTTAATTTATATATTTTATCTTATTCTTTCCCAGTTAAATTTACCCTTCATTCTAATTTGTGTTGTACAGTTATTTCATTTTTAACTTTAATTTTTATATTTTATTTTATTCCTTCCTAGTTAAATTTACCCTTTTTAATTTTCATATTTATTTCCTATCTTATTCATAGCCTTTTCTTTTTCTTTAGGTCATGAGCAGTTGTGTAAGCATTTCACTGCATATCGTACTGTGTATGACTGTGTATGTGACAAATAAAATTTGAATTTGAATTTGAAATCTATTCACAGGTTCACAATTTGGGCTGCGGTTCCCCCTGATTGTGCAACGGTGTTAACCATCAGCAAAACCACATATAAACCGCTCTGTGTTTAAGAATTGCAACGCTTATGCTATTCTTCTGATTTAGGATTATTTGGATGATGAGTTGGCGACACAGTTCTTATCTTCCTGCATTTCTCCAAAAACACACAAAACTGCCAAGGTTGAAGCTGGCACATACACACCCTCAAACACTCAGACATTACAACAGTTATGTCTACTATTCAAACTGCTTTTCTCATACTGATCAAACATATTTTGATTTATATCCTTATGAATAAAATTTTTTCACTATTTGGAAATAGAGAAAAGCTCTATTTTAGCACTCTGATCATTTTTACTCACATAAGGCTGAATATTGAGACCTTTTACTGTCTCTTAGCTGTGATGTGGATGGGCGGGGACTTCAATCTCTTTCTACGCCTCTGTCAGTGCGCCCCAGGGCAGCTGTGGCTACAATGTAGCTTGCCATCACCAGTGTATGTGTGAATAGGTGGATGACGAAATGTAGTGTAAAGTGCTTTGGGGTCCATAGGGACTAAGCAAAGTGCTATACAAATACAGGCCATTTACCATTTACGCCAGGTCACATGACAAAATTAAACAGCTTGTGATGGACAGAGTTACCATAACAGACAAGACATAGAAAAACGTAATTTGTGCCAGTATAATTTTATTTTATGAGAAACAAATTAAAAATGTGACCAAGATACTAACATTAAACTAAAAACTGTTCAGAACAGCTTTGGCTGAGCTCTTTATATTTATGTATGGGCTTTTTTTGTTAGGATGCCTGGGTCGTTGACCCAGGGTTTTTGAGTTTATTATATTATTTATAATTTCTAGTCTTTGGGTTTTTGTTAGAGTTATGTCTTATGGTTTGTCTCTGTGTAATCCTTAGTTGCTGTCTCCCCTGTCCGCTATATCCCCGTGTCCAGTCAGTGTCTGTGTCTGCCCTGGTCCCACGTCTCTGTTCCCTCTGTTGTAGTGCCTGCATGTGAGTCTGTGTCTTTGTTCAGTCTGTGTTATGTGTTTCCTGTTTTACTTTGAAGGTCTCTGTCTTATCTCAGTGTGTTCACTTTACGCTTCCTTGTCTCGTCAGTTCTGATTTGCCCCAGCTGTGTTTCCCTCCTGTTGTCCATTCCCTTATTGCTCCCTCTGTGTATTTAAGCCCTGTGTTTCAGTTTGTCATTGTTGCGATCTACCTTTATCTTGCTGTGTGTTTTGTCTTTGTAGTCTTAGTTTTTGTTACCCTTTTGAGTTCAGCATTAAAGCTGTTTTGAGTTACTTTCTGTCTCCGGAGTCTGCACTTTGGGTCCTTCCCCTGCCTGCACACAGCCGTCACATAACATTTTTGCTGTCAACATGTAGCTGAAGTGAAATAAGACATGTAATGTTTCAGCCTCAACAGCAGACCTGTGTGGTATAAATAAATAATTATTAAACATATTTTAAGAGGCCTGAAACACAGCTGGGGGGGTTGGTGAGGCCAAACGTCATAACGAGGTACTTAAAGTGTCCCAGGTGAGTGTTGAAAGCAGTTTTCCATTTATCCCCTTCTCGAATGCAGACCAGATGATAGGCATTGTGGAGGTCGAGTTTAGAAAAGATTGTGGCACCTGCTGTAGCTCAAAGGCGTATGCTATTAGCTAGCACTTATTCTTAACAGTTTTTAATTTAACCCCCGAAAATAAATGCAGGAGTGCAGGGTTTTATCCTTCTTATCAACAAAGAAGAATCCCGCCCCGAGGGGAGATGTGGATTGCCAAATAATGCCTGCTGCAAGTGAGTCCGTTATATAGTGCTCCATAGCCCCGTGCTCAGGCTTTGAGAAACTGTACAAGCAACTGTTTGGAAAGGAAGCGCTAGGGAGAAGACCTATACAAAAGTAATAGGGATGGTGAGGCGAGAGCGGCAAGGCCCAATCCTTACTAAACACTTGGGAGAGAACATGGTATTCAGTGTGAACCGCAGAGAGGTCAGTGATAACCTCTGCTGGGTTAGTGGCTACAATGTTAGGTACAGCCGACCTTAAACACTGCTTGTAGCACCTAACACTCCACCCTTGCTGCTTTAGGGGCATTTAGTACTTACTTTTGCCAAATAATAAAAAATAATCAATCAAATAAATACAGAAAAACATGGATTTGTTGTAGTCAGTGCTCCTGCTGCTACTTACAGCTGACCGAACTTTGCACTGACATCATAGCCCAGAAGTCTTTGATACATCAAAGGCAAACGTATGATGTACACGTATTTCAAGCGCATGTGCGCAGGAGGTAAACAAATGCATCAGGTGTGAACAGATGACTGCGTTCGCTAACTGAAGGTACAGTATCTGGGTTGGGTTGAAATGCTCTTCAGATGTTCCAGCTTTAATCTCTTTGATGTGATTCGATACTAATTACCATTAAGCTTCATACACACTGGAAGCTATTTGCTCCTCACACATCCTTGTGTAGCTGCCAGCTGGTCCCTTGCAGAATCCCAAGGCTCCAGTTTACTAGTTGACCCTCTCTTTACAAGCAGGTCACATGTCAATATTCTTCCCTGTTCTTGGCAGACTCTTCAGTCAGTCTGTTGAATGTTTTTGCCTGCTCAGTGTAGTGGGGAATGCAACTGCTTGACACTGAAATGTTCCTGCTTCCATTCTTGCTGGAGGCACAAAAGTATCCAGTCAAGCACGTAGACTGACTCCAGTTTTACAAGTAAGCACCCCAAAAAAGCTGCTACTATTAATCTTATTTATCTTAAATTGGTTAAACATCCATCTCGAGGAAAATTTTAGTTTAATGTCTTCTTTTTTGCATGTTTGTCGGTAATGCAGAACCCTTATTAAGCAGACCTCTTTTGTTCGTGTCCATGACTTATACGTTACACATTTTTAAAGGCTTATGGAGTCTGATAACAACTCCAACAACCAGAGTGCTCCTTCCTTTCGCATTGCTCAGCTGCAGCAATACAGTGGTAGCCCAGGGACATTCTTTGCATATTGTCATGGGGTGTGTGAATGGGGCTTAGGCGATTGAGAAATGATATCAGCCACAAAGAAAAGCAATGGTCTGTGACCAAATGCTTGCTCTTCTATGCATATGTTCTCTGAGATTGAGGGCTTTAGTTGCCATATAAATGCAAATAGCAGGCTGGTATATTTGACATAATGTGCAATTATGAGTCAAATTGGGATTTTACTCAGTCTCATCCACTTTACTGTTTGCAAAGTCTGATGTGCATACTGGAGCATACTAAAATCCCACAGAGTAGCAGGACTTTAGACATAAAGATGGCTATTCGTCTTTAGGAGGAGAAAGAAAGATTAAGACCCTATGTCCAGGATTAATGAGCTTTAATTATTTTATGAGATAAAATACTGACGATGTGTGTTGCTGGTAAAATTTCTGGGCTGCCTTTCCTCATAAAAGCCATCCCTCAAGATTCTCTCCATATAAAGCAATGCAATATCAGGGACTATAACATCTAGTCCTTTTACTGAATCATGAGATATATAATATTCTGTTTGCTTGAGTAAGTAACCTACATTGTCAGAAAGATGATTTATTAGGTATATATGATTGTAATAAAGGAAAATAACCTCTGGGTGGTGCAATTTCACCTTTTTCCACCCTCTGGTTAAAATACTCAGATCCTACTCTGTGTCAGGGATGAGTTGATGCCCGAAGTGGGGAACTTTAAGTAAGAGGGGAGCAGGAGATCGACAGACCGATTGGTGCTATGGCTGCAGTGACACGAATCCTGTACCAGTCCGTCATGGTAAAGAGAGCGCGAAGCTCTTAATTTAGCGGTCGGTCTGTGTCCCGACCATCACAAATGGCCATGAGCTTTGGGTAGTGACGGAAAGAACAAGATTAGGGATACAAGCGGCGGAAATGAGCTTTCTGCGAAGGATGACTGGCCACTTTCTTAGAGATAGGGTGATGTCCCACTGGGAGGAGGCCCCTAGGCAGACCCAGGAGAGATTATATCTCTCGGCTGGCCTGGGAACGCCTTGGTGTTGCTCCAGACAAGCCCGAGAAGGGAACTAGGGAGAGAAGTGGTCTGGCCTTCTCTGCTTAGGCTATTGCCCCCTGCGACCTGGTCCTATATAAGCTGAGGAAAATGGTTGGATGGAATTCGATGGTTTGATTTTGTCAGACCCTTAAAAGGCCAACCCTGGGTTTAAGTCCAAGAGCAGTGGTGCTGACTGAAGGAGTCATGGTTACTGAAATTAATTCTTGGATCTTTCTTTGTGCCCCCATTAATTTACACAGACTCACCAACATTGGACAGCAGGAGACTAGAAAAATGTTATCTGATGTGATGAGTCTCAATTTCTGTTCACTTGTTACTGCATCTCAGTTCAGTAGGGAGCTTTGAGTTGTGGTGGAGTGACAGGTTCACTTCCAACCCACAAATCTGTAGCAACTCTGTCATGCTGTCAATATGAAGAAAAATGTCTGAGGAAATGTTGTTGAATCTGTGCCACTAGCGTTCAAATGGTCGTTGAATGTAAGTCCCAAAGTCTGTAAAAACAGAATTTTTTCCTGGCAAAGCCAGTTTGATCATTTACTGCATTGTATTTTCCCATTTCGGTGCTACACTCTTGGTCTCCTGGTACCTTATTTCTGGTTTGTGGTGTTCGCATATGATGTCCACATATACCTCACTGAGGTGTCACTGTTGAGTAAAGTTGAAAAAAGAGACTTGGTTGAAGCAACAGCTGTTCAAGTGTTAATTATTAAGATTGCTGTGCTAAGGGCTCAACAGCTGCTTTACACTGGAGTAAATTTAGAGTCATTAGTGAAAGGAGCTGATGATAGGAGGACCAGAATCATGCTGTTATACTATATGCAGCAGTTATTTTAGACACATAGATCATTTAAAGCTGTTTAAACAATGGGAATTCGCTGACTGAGTCACTTCAAATCACCTCATGAGTCACAGAGTTAAGTTCATTTAATGTGAATAAACAAGTTCAATAAAGTGAAGGGTGACTGAAAAATTGTTCGCTTTACTCTGAGAAACATAAAATGCCATTTACTTCCTGTTATTATATCAGTTTAATGACCTACTTTTACCTTTGCTACAAAGTACCTACTCTTTTTTAAACTACTTTATAGTAAGTACTACCTATTTGCTATTACTTGTAGGTGAAAAGTTCCTGCAGGAAACTGACTAAATGGAGAATATCATGTTCCCTTCATCCCTTTTGAAGTTTTCTGAACCCTCAAAATACACATCTGGTAATATAATCATCATGTTTCTTTTGAAACAGTATAGTTATCTGAGAAAAATGAGTTTAAGGATAACTGAGCTTTATACGTTGTAAAGGAGTATGAAAATAAGTCAGAATTCTAGATTAATCTGATTTTGCTCAAAGTAATACTTTTAGACTTAATTAAGAGAACTGATTAGTTCCTTCATTGACTATCAAGTATATGTGTTACACTGTGGGTATGTCAATATGATGAGAAATCGGTTGTAAAGCTTATTTTATCTGACTTTCTGTCATCAAATATGTCTACGTTCAGTGGATTATTCTTCCAATTATATTTGGCCACATACTCTGCTACTTATCAAGTTTAGCACATCCCGAATTACAAGTGAAAGTACTCTAATAAGGCTGTTAGAGGATACTTAATGACTCCGTGTGTCATATGGCACAGTATTCAGTACTCTTTGCCTCCAAACAGTGTCTCAAACTGAGTGACCTTAACTCAATATCCTGTCTGCTATCAATGAGATTATGCAGGCATGCTAACAAAAGGAAATTTGCTCTCACAGGGATTGACCAACAGCCATTTATAGTGACTCATGACTCAGAGGTAAGTCATGGCAGCGCTGCCTCAGACGACACTGTACAAGCTTGCATTTTATAACAAGTCATAGTAGGAACAACGGGTTATCACCAGGGCTATCGTTTTATACGGTGAGTCATAGCTCAAGTGGAGATAAACTTTTCACTGCAGATACAAAGACTAGGTTTACCACAGCTATATAAGGAAAGAGAAAAGACCCACCTGGACTGTGAGTCATGTGTGTTCATGTAGTACCAGGGAGAAGTCGTATGAGCAGAGTCACACAGTGCTGATGAGCAACAAACATGAGTCTGTGGTACCAGTCAGGACACTCACACGGACCCATTTCCCTGCAGGGTCATCCTGTCAATCCTACTTGAAAAACTAAAAGGAAATATTTATTACTGAGTTCCTATCCTTTGCTTTTCTGGGAATATCTAACAAATAGTTTAAAATTAAATATACTGAACTTTTATTTTGAGAAAAACAACAGCAGCTACTATTGGGCAGTAAAGTTCATAATTCAGCGGGCGTAGGGGGTAATACAAGCAGTTATTACCATTTTACATTTGCGCTGAGAGGAAATCTATCTCAGGAAGCTTGGCTTTATGGGAAATGTTCTTTGCTTCTGCTTTATTTTACCAATTTGAGTCATCGTGCCATCAGACAGTGAAGTTTTATTCCTATTGCCCATTTCAAACAAATAACATGCATTCAAAATGCCGTGGCTGTCAAAAAGAGACATTACAATGACTTTAATTTATTAATTTAATTTTTTAAATTCATAGCAGCAATATTGGGTTGTTCTGGGGTTTATTTGTCATCTAATGTAAACATTCTGTATAATAAAAAACTGCTTCTCTAGCAACGCAAAAATAAAGAAAGGCAACACAATCTCATAAGTTTTGGATGTTATGTGGAGCATGTTGCCTCATTAGAAGGTCCTGGGTTTGAATCCACGTTCTGGCCGTTACCTTTCTGTGTGGGGGTTGCATATTCTTTCCAGGTACTCGAGCGTCCTCACACAGTCCATAGACATGCAGTTAGTGTGAGCAAGTTAATTAGTGATTCTAAATCACCCGTAGGCGTGAATGGTTGTCTCTCTCTGTGTAAGCCCTGCGACAGACTGGCAACCTAGCCAGGGTGTACCCTGCCTCATGCCTTATGGTAGCTGGGATAGGCTCCAGCCCTCCCGTGAGCCTAAATTGGATAAACAGAAGAGAATAGGCAAGCAGTCTTGTTGAACATACTGAGTAATAACTTACAGTACAAGATGTTTAAAAAAAAGACAGTCATTGTCGCAACAAATGTCCCTAGAGCTACTTGGCAGTTTCTCTAATTTAAGGAGATGAGATCAGACGTTGGGATTGCAGAAGTGTCGTTATAAAAAGGTGTCACTACAAAGCGTGCTCACTAAAAAAGTCCTACGACCAAGTTTAAAGTTTAACATGACTTTATTTGGAGGAAAAGTGGGTCTGCACACAGTGAACGGATCAGCATACATTCAAAATTGTGTCCAGATTTTATTTAGGAGTATATGAGGAGAACCATACAGAAGTAAATGACCCCCTGCCCCCCAAAAAAACAAAACCCGCATGTTTTTGAATTATCAAGTCAAGACTAAATTCTGACCCCTTAGCCCAACTAAAATACTATTGCCGGACCTGAAGACAGCTGCTCTATTAAGGCATTGCAGAAATAGTGAATTGAAACAGCTCTGCAAAAATGAACCTTCCTAATTTAATCATCATCAGTGTGCAATTCTCATAAGCAGCTACAGGAAATGGAGGTTGTTGCCGCTTTCTATGAGTTACATTGGCGAGAGTTCACTCGTGTGATTGTTTATTAACCTGCATTGTGTGTTAGTTCAGTCAGATTGAACGCTGCAAATATTTTAAAAAGAATGTAATCTCAAGTTTTTCTTGCAATTGTGTGATTCTAGTAACTGCAAACAACCAATAAGGGCATGCTTATGAAGACTGACTATGAAGATTTAGCCGAGTGACTGGCAATTAGACTGAGATGAAAAATAGCTGCCTTCCTGTTATTCATAGCAGAGTGACTTGCGCAACAGCACAAAGTTTCAAAAGATCTGTCACAAGGGATTTGGACCGAACACCATTTCCTGTGTTTGAGTAGATGAGCTGGTAAAAAGAGTGACGTCACACACAAAATAAGTGCCGGAACAAAACAATCTGTATACCAATGTGGAAACAGAGTCACTTTTGATGGGTCTGCATACAAAAGTGAAAGCACAAGCAGGCACAACGAACTGTCATTTATAGAGTAGTGAAGTGAGAAAGGAAGGGCCTACTGCATGTGGAAGGGTGTGTGTGGGTTTGCCTGTGTGTGCGTGATAGTTATGGTGTTGATTGGTACACCATGTGCTCGCTCTACCATCCCTGGAGGAGCTGTCATAAGCTGTTGAACGATTGATGGCTCTCTCAGAGGGAAAACACAGTGTCCTGTTATTGCCAAGAGGATCAGTGTTAACACTTTTATATGGCACCCCTGAGCTCTGTTCACTCATGAACTGGTATATGTCAAACACGCACAAACAAACGCATGCAGGCAGTCACGCCAACTTTGTATATGTTAGTGGTTCTCAGGGGGAGAAGCTGGTGTGACGGATCAGGAGAAGGAATTTAAAAAAAAAAGAAGTCAAAGAATAGTGCACCATTTTTAAAACTAAAATTAAACTTGTTCCTTTTTCATTTTTAATGACAGAAAAAAGGTTTTTGGAGGAATATGCTTTTTTTTCTCTCTAGCAGGGCATGCCAGAAAAACTTTGAGAGTCTGTGGTGAAACATGATTGTTTCTCATGAAGAATGGTGAATGGTAGACTTTGCGCATTTAGTTTGAGAAAGATGTGTATAATCTTCATGGCCAGGTAAAATATTGTCTTTTAAAATTATTTATTTCGTTTTTAACACCTAAAAATGTGTAATCTTCTGACATAATAATTGTGGATTTTATTGTAAAATCATACACAGGGTTGTTAAAAGGTGATCTTCTTAGACAAACTATGAACAGTAAAATATGTAACATTTGGAGCAATCACTCTACTTCATGGTCTGGTTTTACTAGTTTTATTAGTAATCCATTGCGTTCGAGCTGCAACACTTCTGTGAGGGGTTTTTAAGCAGGATTTGTGACATTTACCTACATTTTTTTGTGTATTTTTGTTGCTTTTCAAACATCTGTAGCAACTGTCAAATACAAAATTTTATATGTGATTATCCAAAACCAGGACCTTCTGAAAAAACTCTAAACAGTATATGTTACAAAAATCTGCAGAACATAACCAACAGAAAAAGATCTGTGTTTATTATGTCCAATATATAACTTTTAAATTGATTTTTTTAATTTACTGAAATAAAAGTGTGCGATAATTTTAGATGTAGTTGGGGTTGGTACACATGAGCGATGAATTAAACTTTCTAGGGGATGCTGACTGTATTTAAGCAGTTATTTACATCTAAGTTCAAATGATAATCTTCAGCATCTGTCTTTTTTAAATTGGCTAATAACTGGTCATCTGCTTCCTTATCACATCCATCCAGAGTCCCACAGTTTGAATGCCTCTCCACTGGGACATTATGACGTCAAAGACCCACCCACACCCACACACACACACTGGAACAAGTCCCCTGAGGTTGCTGCCAGCACAATGTCATTATCATCCATCGGACTGCAGTGGCCACTGCCCATTGAGTCTCGCTGACGTTCCTTTTGTGCTCAGTAATTCTTCTCACAGAAGCCCACAACTCCACCCCCAACCCCCACCCGTACAACCGTCCTCCCGCCTGTCTACTGCGGCCCATCTGTAATCCCATCCCCCCGCCCCGCACCCCCATATCCGCTCCGTCTCAGCCTGCACTTCTCCAAAACAAACCAGCTGTCTTGGCCGGTCGTGTCCCTGGGGGCGTAAACAGGTGTCGAGAGGGCCGCGGGGCCTCAGCGTGTGACACACGGCCACACGCTCCTCCAGCCTTCTCCTCCAACCTGCCAACCCACCACAGAGCGAGGGAGTGGTGTGTTTTACACTTTTGTGGACTTGATAGTTACTACAGACAAGGAGCTGTTGATATCTGGGACTGCACATAAAACCTAATCTCTACAGGTCAAAGCAGCTGCTCACACTAAGTGCTTGTGATAGTTTCCTCACAGTCATTGATCTGAGAAGTCCTTTGTTTATTTTTTAGAAAATCTTTGCTCAAGGGTGAGAATTCATTTAACAAAGATGTCATGTATGAAGAAACCTTGACATGCCTGTAGCAGATATAAAAATACACACTGCTGTGCAACCAAAATAGATGAAAGGAGACGGGTATGTCCTGCTGAGCTTAAAGCCAGCTGTATTTTTAGCACAAACTTCACACTGTGCATAGGAGTGGAGGAGGGGGCTTGCTGGCTGAATGCAGGTCAATGCGCCTGTACACACATACCAAAATGGTAACAGCAGGTCAATGCCACTATAGTTGTATAATTCTGAACAGTCAGTGGAGGCAGTGAGCAAATATTGGCACCTCACTACCATCACTATCCTCATATATGCGTCCACTGTGGGCCGTGTGTGTGTGTATATATATAATATTCTGTAACTCTGTAACTTCGGTCGTTGCTGTGCTTTTTTGGAAATCGAATTTCCCAGAGGAACCCACCCGAGGGATTAATAAAGTTCTATCTTATCTTATCTTATCTTATTTGAATTCCAGCTGTGTAAGTTCTTCTTCTGTGTGACTATAGAAAATTTGTAAACTGAATCCAAGCAAGTGCACCGGCTTCTTTGTGCAGAGCGTTCACATTTTACGACTCTTTCAAGTGCCTGCTAATAAGATACCCGACTTTGGAAACTGTGCTTGAAAGCAGTAAAGTCTTTCTTTTGAAGCTGCAGGAACAAAGGCAGCTTCACACCCTAAACAGTCCCGCTATCACTCTCTCTGCGGTGAGCTCAGCGGCACTGCACGGCCCATTGTACATCTGCCACTTGACTCCTTGACACTGAAACAGGGAGTGCGTGTGAAAGGTGGTGTAGTGGAGGTGTTTAGGCCTACATGTGCATGTGTCAAGCTGTACTTGTGCTTTAGTGGAGCTGAGCCAAGCTGCAAAGCCAAACTGCCACCTCGTTGATTCCTGTGTTCACATGTAAAACAAGCTGAGGCAAGTTAGTGGCTCATCTCTTGCATTCATGTACGACTCCTATCACCTTCCATCTTTACAGCAGCTCCAGAGTTATTCACCCATCTGGAGACAAAACAAGCCAGTAGCAATTACTGAAAACCCTTTGCGCTAGAGATGCTGAATGTCAAACCTCAAGCCTTTATTCAACAAAAACACAGGCACGGCTGTATTCTTATGCAACCTTGGTTATGTGGCTGACAGCCAGGCAATTAAGCATATGTGGATTTCTAAAAGTAAAATGGAAAAAGAAGCATAGAGTATGTTTTCCAGCTGAAGTTGGAAACCTACACTTATTTTTAAAAAAGAACAGCTCTTTTGATTATAATTATGTCTCAAAGTCTAAACTGAAACACAACAGAGCCAACGTTTTTTTTAATTTTATTTAGACAGCTCCACTGTCCTATACAGCCTACTGAAACAAAAGAAAAACAGAAGGAAAACAAGGACCTAATTTCATCAGAAATTTTGAAGTGAAGTCACATGCAAAAGAACAAAAACTGCCCAGTGTTACATAACTAAATCAAGTGATCTGTTGTGACTGCTTATTTAGACACAGCCACGTGGAGGTTTATCAGCAATAACAGGGAAAAGGATGGAGATTGCGCAATATCAGCGAAACACATTTGGCCAGCTGCTCACACTGGCCTTTCATGGGTCTGCTGTGCAGTCTAAAGTCTGAATCGAGACTCTCAGCAGCAGCTCATGCATTTGCATTTGATGCAGACTCTTAACAGACTTCAGTCGGAGGATCCAGCACCCGCGGATGACTCTGAACTTAACCAAAAACTTTGCTCGTGGAAGGCTAGAGCATTCAGAGACGTAAAAAACCTATCACGACGCTTTCGTTTCTGCCTTAGAGCTAGCGACGCAGTTTTGGGTGTGAGTCAAATGAGGTGTGTTTAGACTAGCTCTGGCCTGAAAGAGTGCAGACGGAACTAGGTTTTCTGGCGGAGTAGCACTAAATCCACAGCGCAACAGACTACCGGTGCACAGTTCACCGCTGAGCTCGAGACAGACGGAGCGAGTCCGCTAAAAGTGGTCGGTGCGACTCCGAGATGTGTTTTGTGTGACTTTAAAAACAACAACAACAGCAGCAGTTTGTCTTTACTCCCGTCGTCTCCACTACTCGGAGCGCTTTAGGGACACTTGTTCCTCCGTGTTTTTTCCAAACTGACGGACTTCTCGACACTGGACTGACTTCAGCTGAACTCAAAAGATGTCAATTTTGCCTTTCACTCCCCCCATTGTCAAACGACTTTTGGGCTGGAAGAAGGGAGAGCAGAACGGCCAGGAGGAGAAGTGGTGTGAAAAAGCGGTGAAGAGCCTGGTGAAGAAGCTGAAGAAGACGGGACAACTGGACGAACTGGAGAAAGCCATCACCACCCAGAATATCAACACGAAATGCATCACTATACCGCGGTAAGGAGAGTTTGAGCGTTGACCGTGAAATCAGCATCCTAGCTAGCTGTACACTTAGTAGCTTCCCCCGGGGGGTTATTACTTCAGCTGATTTCATTACAGCTTTGTTACAGAAAACTCAAAAAGGTTTCTTCCCTGGTTTCTGTCATCCTCGGCGCCTTGCACATGTATGGCATCATTGCTCGACTTGAGAAGTTGACATTTCCACTTCCTTTCTGGCGTCAATATTTCAAACTGTTGATTTCCTTTACGTGTTTATTGTGCAGCAACATGGTGGCTAAGGTGCTGCTTAACGAGCTAGCGTTGGACCATGAGCAGAGCTAGCAGATCATGTCTGAAACATCTCGGTGGCGAGCTGCTGGGGCATCATGCTGTCATCGTGTGCACACTTCACTTTAAGCGAGCAGCCTTCAGCACTTTCTTATTATCACATCAGCATTCAGCTGAGGGTGTTTTGCTGAGAATAAAAAGGGTACAGTCCATGCATTAACTAGCCAGCAGAGCACATGCAGTGCAAAAGCATTAATGGAGTCCAAGTTATATAACTTGGCCTTAATCTGGGACGCTTTCTAGCGTTCTTAGTGCGTAGGCGAGCCCGTGGAGCTGGCTTCTTCTTGCTCTCAGTCTGCACAGCCATTTGTCCATCAACACATTATTTAGAACAAATAACCAACAGTGGCATTTGTCAGTAAATCACAGCTGGTAGCTTCTGTGAGTCACTTCTCTCCTGAGCAGTCATTCTCCTCTCTCGATGAGAGGCTGTGCTTGTAAAAGCCTCTGAGGTGCACAATGTAAACACAAATCATGGATTTTACCCCTGCCACTCTTTAAAATGTATGTGTGGTATTACTGCAGTGTTGATTTTTCAAGTAACTCTCAGTTGCCGGTTGTTTTAGTACACCTTAATCCACCCAATGAGCAGAGATAAACTGATTCGTCAACTTGAAAGTTCTTGTCCGTTACATGGATAATCAATTTGAGTCATTTTGCATACTCACATGTGTCAGCTTACGTGATGTGGTTTTTAAGGGGCATCCCTTTAAGATAAGATACTTGGCATATAATTAACACCTGTGTCAGTAATAAAAAGCTTTGTCAGTATCTACAGATGGAGAATGCCTCCAGTCTGTTGTGCAGAAGAAGCGAGTGGTCTGCAGCCTCCAAAATAGCTATAAAGAGCCTGTTACACGTCCCTATAACAGTTCTAAAAACTGAACATGATACATTTTGCTTTGGAGATGTCATATCAAATTGAATTAGTTTTAACCAGGTCCAACTGCAGCGAAAGAAAATGGATGGATGGACAGGTGGAACTTGTATCAAAAGTACAGTGTGTGCTCACATGTATTTTACTTCTTCTGCTTTCTCCACTTTTACAACTAAACTCTCCAGACCTTTGCTTGCATCTGCAAAATCTCACTAGTGTTTGTGGGCTATTCAGATTTAATAGCATACTGTCAGATGAAAATTGAGCCTCAGTGGGGCACTCCCACATTCTTCATTGCCACAAGTGTGCATATCACGGCTTGTACAGGCCTGGGCCAGCGTTCAGAATTAAGCCTACCCAGAAAGTTAAATAATGTTTGTCATGATCCAGGTTTCATATTTCCCACCACTAATGCAGAAGGGAAGAGGTGGAGTGCATTAAGATGACCCCAGATCAGAGCTGGCTGTCAGTGTTGGCTAACAGAGTCCCTGGAGAGCTGCTGTTTCTATTAATTCCCCCACGTTTTGGCTTGCTGACAGCAGCTGCTTGCATGTTCAGGCCTGTCCACAGGGAGGTCAGCTTCTATCTCTCTGACACATGAACTCCCTGTTCAAGCTCATTGCTACCCGTCTTAATGGTGGTTTGCAGTGATGCTGAGTCGAAGGAAGCGGGCTCTGTGTATATTGATTGAATCAATAGTTGTATATGGTGGGGGAATAGCAGGAAAATTATATCACATCTCAGTGGTGTACATTGAGATAGAGTTATGGGGAAAGAAAGGATCAGATCTCAGCGGGCCAAGTGACAGAATATTATATTGAAATCTCAAGGCTATTTTTTTTTTTCCCTGTCGTGTCAAGCACACTTATTTCTTTTTGTGTATGTGAGTTTGGTCTGTCAGATGAATCTTCGAATCAGCTGGGGAGCTTTGGGAAAGACTAGTTGTTTTTGAATGGCTGCAATCTGCTAGATAACACTAGCACACAATTACAGGACTATCTGTGGAAACTGTATAACAGCTTGGTGAGTTTGGTGGTTAAGTTATTTTTGGGTTGGAGGTCATTGACGTGGTCAGTGGGGCTGCATGTAGGTGTAGGTGTGCCTTTATCTTATGAAAAAAACATTAGTCATGTTCCCAGTTGAGGTCAAAACAAAGTATTGCAGGCTTTGACTGTTACTCAGAGAGTGCCATTGCTCTACTTGCCTTTTAGTGGTTTTTGACAATGAGCAGCTTTACTCATTTAAGACGTAAGTAAAAGTTTAAACCTCTGTCCAAGTTCAAGCCTGACTCATTCAGCAACGAGCAGCTGTGGTACTGACCTACCCTCTTCTTTTCTCCATTGGCCCTATTAAAGTCCTGTCTTCCTGTGAGCTGTAAACTTGGGTTAGCCGAAAACACTAGTGTGTAAAGTGCGTCAAGCCACTATGAGTTTCTGATGCATGAGGGATGGATGTGTAGTGTGACAGCCTGCTGTGTGAGTGTGACAAGATGACTAACAGATGTGTGTCCTGTTGTTTACCAAGACCTGTATCTATAAACAGGAGCCAAGTTGTGTTTCCGTTATACCAGGATAAACTGGGAGCAGAGTTAAATATAGTTACAAAGTCAGTATGGGGAGGAGGTCAGGTTGGTTGGATAGGTCAACAAAACCTCAGGCTTTGAGACCAAACATGCACGTATGCTTCCTGTTTCCTAAGCGTAGTAAATGTCGTTTTTCTTTTTTTCTTTTCCTGAGTTATGGCCATGATTGTTTCCTAACGTCAACCAAGATTACGTAGGCTTTTTAGCCTTAAGGAAGTAGTTACTTTACCCAGACCACATTTTTAAAGCAAACTATTGCATTTCACATTTTAACCTAAATCCTTGACCTTTTGCCAACCCTAACCAGGTCACGTTTTTTTCTCTCAAACTCCAACCATAGTGGTGTCCATTCTTGAGTGGTTTTCTGTTCAGAGAAGTGACTTGTTTTGTTACTGTTTTGGGAGACACTACCACATTTCACCCCCCCAAATGAAAAAACTTTGTCAACCATTGCCACACAGTCAAACTTAGTGTAAACATTTAAACTTAAAGTTTTTGAGGGTGAATTTTAGGTGCAGGTAATTGGGAGGCAGTGGTTGAGCAAGTCAAACAGTTGCAAACAGTGTAACAAAAAATGCCATATTGATTAAAAACAATATAATCTCTTCCTGTACCTCCTTTAGAGATATATATTTATAGAAGGTATAAAAAAGGACATTGCTACCATAAGGTCACCTATTGGTTGCTTTAAACCCTTTTTGAAGCCTTTTGAGTGTTTCCTTCATTGCTATCTTGGTTGCAAAAAAAAACAAAACAAAACAGATGTGATGAGGACAGGGGGTCTAACTATGGTACTACACACTCACAGGCTACTTTGCATAAATCATGGTGAAGTATAGAAAACTCTGTTCTTGTCATCTATGACTGGGAATCCATTCATAAACTAGAGAACACCAATGTATACAATTCCATACCCTAAACTAGCTGTTACTTTGAAATTTATTATTACTACAGCGTCCTTTTTTTTAAATTTGTTTGTTTGTGTTTTTTATGGATTGCATAGATTAGTCTACAAGCAAACAGTTGACCTTCACCACACACCATTTTTGCTGTTGTGAATAGGAGGATCTCTGAGACAGACCTTAGAGATGGACTGTCTTCTGTAAATACTAATGTGTGACTGTCAGTTAGGGCAGCCACTAATAACTGTTGCCGTGTTGATCAATCTCTTAATGTTTTGGTTACTCAAGTAATTAAGATGATTTTTAAAATGATAGAAATAACAAAGATACACTTTGTTTGTGCAGTCCGAGTTGACACTTTCAGATAGGTTTTGTTTAGAAGCGTATAGCATATAGATTATAATAAAATAAATGAAATTAAGACAAAAAGTGTTGGTTTTTGGGAAGCTGGAATCAGATATCGGCTTGAAGTTTTTTGAAATGACCAATTATACAAGTTGTCATTGGAGGAATCAGTAGTTCCTGTAAGTACAGTATAATGTGTGAACTAATCCCAAACAAAACTTGTAGAAGATACTGTGCTGCTTTTGACCTGATTGTACTTTGTGTATGATAGTTGTTGTGACAATAGGTAGACAACATCACACTAACTCAATCTGTTGTCTAGGTGTTTGTGCCAAATGTTTAATAATTATGACACAATCATGCACCTGTGCATATAGGGTCTGTCATGTGTGAACAGAGGTAACTTTTCAATGACAAAACTTAATGGGAGTTAAATATTCCTTAGAAAGACACACTCATCAAAGTTGCGTCTTCTGTGTGTGTGCTTAAAAAATATATTTGGGGTTAATGAGTTCCAACAGTTGCACACTGGCATCAAAAAGATATTGAGACATTTTCCATTGTCTTAGTATCATGTGTGATACGTGTACTGTGGACAGTGAGTTTTATATTCACAGAGCCTGGGGAAGTGGATTCCTCACCTTTTATCTTAATTTTCTCTGACTTTGTGCAAGGGGTGGTGAGAGGGTTTGTCTTATGTACACACATCTCTCCTGGCACTAAGGTTACAGTCTGATTCACACTGCATGTTGGGGCAGGAGGGAGCGTAGGATCTTCAAGTTCAGAAGTAAAAGATGGGATAAAATGAGAAAGACAGGGACTGGACCAAGAGTGAGAAGGACTGCATCCACACTGCTGTTTCTTTATACATCACTGTTGAAAGTACTTCAACAATACAGTTGTTAATTAAAGGAAATTAATTTTGTTGACTTTTGTCAGACCATCATGTTTTCCACCTTATCAGTGTGCAGCAGTTATGTAAAGATGGCTTTGTGATCCACATCAGCAGAATTTAATCCTGAAATGTAGACTGAAAACAAACAGATTTACTTTTGCTGTATACTTGGTGTCTTTTTATATTTGCTACTTTTGGTTAATAGTCCTTCCGGTTAGTCAATAGAATTAAAGCAGTATTTATTTTTTGCCTCATTATAAAAGCTGTGGACACTTGCACTGAAAGAGAGATGTAGAGGGAAAAAAAGTGCAGAAGAGAAGTATGGAATTCCCAGTGTTGCAAGGAAGTTGTTGTTATAATGGGGAAAATGTGCTTTAATGAGGGAAGATGAGACATTAATGGGTGACCAAAAACACAGTTGACAAATGAGAAAAGTATAAAAGTAGAAGGTAACAGAAAGTCAAGGGTTGAGATGAAAGACACTGAGGAAGCAGTCTCTTTGGCAAGCTGCAGCGTCTTGAATTCTCAGGCTTATCAGAGGGAGACGGTGGTTAGTGAGATTCACACACACACACACACACACAAAAAAAAATACCCGCTAATAGATGAAATAGAACTGGTTTGTTTACCTTCTAGACAGCATTTGAACATCAAAAGAGATGTCTGCATGTGTCTGGATGACAGACTAGACTTCATTAAATCCACACTGACACACACTGCCAAACTCATACAGTGTGCACCTCGGCCCTGTCATGTCATTGTGCTCTTGTCATATTCAGAGTTAATTTTGTCTCATTCAAATCATCTGGTGATTTTTGTAAGCGTAGGCCAGTGTCACTACAGAGGACCAAGCATGTTGATGATCAGTCCGATGTGTCTGAGGTGGGAGCACAAAAGTGAAAACATAATGAGCCTTCGTGGTTTGGGATCTTGTCTGTTAGAGAGAGATGTGGTGCAGTTTTAAAGTGAAACAACAGAGCTGGTATTTGCTCATTCTTGTGCTAATTATATGAGCAGAGCAGCTAAAACTACTCTAGAAGCGTGCTAAAAGCACTTTATAAGATAAGATAGAGCTTTATTAATCCCTCGGGTGGGTTCCTCTGGGAAATTCGATATGGACGTGTCTTAAACAACTTTACTGCTGCACACTTTGCAAAGATGATATGGAGCTGCCAGACACCTGAGCAGAACCAGGGAGATATTTTCATGAAATTAGCAGTCAGTATGTTGCTTCATAATAAAAGTTTGAGTGCACAGCTACCTTCCAGAATACAAAGCACGCCAGGCTACAGAATTGTGCAGTACATTTTTCCCTCCTACAAACAACCTGTCCAGAGTTCTTTGGGGCTGGATTAAGTAAGACAGCTAAAATAACTAAAGCTGAATGAACTTGAGCCTCTTATGAAGGTTCTGGTTGTTCTATTCTGCACTTTAGTGTGATTGCCTGCTCAATGAAATCGCAGCACAGGGGAAACCCTAACTAAAGGGCATGAGTGTGAAAGCACCCACAGAGGTTTGTGCCTGCTAAACTTTTGTTTTGGTAGTTCCGTTCTGATTCCTCTCGTTCTCAAATAATAATTTTGTAATTTTCTGTTTATTTAGCTACTTCTCACATAATCAAATCAACTGTGTGGTTTGTATAATTTCAGAACTGTAAGAAGTTCATCTTTTTTTATGCAATTAAAAATCCAACCCCGCCTCAAGGAAATCAAACTTTTTAGAAAGTTATGAGAATGAAGAACACCAAGTTTTCAAGGTAGGAAGCTGAAAGCTAAAATGACAAATGAATGTAAAACATTAGATTGATATTGTAGGCGTGATTTAACAAAATGCGTCATCACTTTGTTAAATGAGCACACACACTTTGTCATTCACTTTCATGTCAAGTATCACACCTGGGTCACCCGAGACAGTGTTGTTCAACAGGACTCTGTTCAAGACGGGTCACAGAGAGTTTATGTGTGTTGTCTGTCTGTGTGTGGTTGGCGTCTCTAATGACAGTGACAAGTCTGCTTCTTCAGGATTGGGTTCAGGATTCCTGTCATTGTTTGATTTACTTGACTGAAAGGAATTACTGCTGTGAGTCATGACTGAAGTCTGTTTGTAGACAGTAGTAACTGTGTTGTTGTGCTTACTTTGTTTGGACCTTAAAAACAAAAGAGTTTAGTGTCCTCGCTGCTGTTGGACAGTAATTTCTTAGTTAAGTCACATGGTGATGTCATCCTAACACTGTTGCATTTTTGTTGAGGGTATCATTGGTTGTACAAACAATAACAGGATTTATTTAAGATCCTGATCAATTATAAGTCTAGTGTATATGCCATGCCTGAAGCTTGGTGTTCACCGTGCTTCTGTTTTCTGTTCCTTCAAAGGAAATAAACAGAATACTGACTGTAGAATTCAGGCTACTTAACCATACGTTAATAGATATAAATATATTTATGCCATTGTACATGACTCTGTGCGTGTGTGCATGTAGTTAGTCAGCTTAGAGGAATGCTCTTTCAGACTGCTGGGGCCTTGAGGAGGGTGTGGGCTGCTGTTTGGTTTGTGGCTTGCACCACGGGTGGAAGGGTTAGAGACACAGCTCTCCCTCGACTTGGCCCTAGCCTGTCTCACTATCTGCGGGGGAGTGCACATGCAGAAACACACACACACACACAGACGTGTTCTCCAGACAACAAATGCGCCTTTGTGCTCCACTGGCCACTGCCACCACCACTGCTGCCGCTGCTGCTGCTTCAGGTGCTAGGGTAAAGCTGGGTATGTGGGGGAAGGTCAGCTGATTGGAAGGAGTAGGGGTTTTTAAGCAGGGAGAGGAAGTACAGGTGAAAGTCATAAAATACAGAAATTACGCAATGACTTTTCAAGGAGGTTGTGTGATAAGTGTTTCTTACTGAAGTTGCCATAGTCGTTCAGGACTTGCTGAAAACACAAGAAACAGGAAAGAAACATGAGTCTTTCTTGGCCACAGGGCCACAATTTGTGAGGTTTGATAGGCTGAAACATTTTATCACGATAAGCGGTGACTGTGAGGTCTTCTTACACTTTACTGTCAATGACACCTGAAATAGTGACACGAGAAACTTTGGGCAGAAACATGATAAGAAATGCTTTAGATATTGTATCGTGTGTCTAGATGGATATATTATGCTATAATTGTACCAAGTGTTGGGAAATGATTATATGTCTTGATGCATTCTCAATTATCCAGGAAAGTAAATCTCCAAAAGTTGGTTCTGTTCATCTGTAGCGTTTTGTGGGAGAAATGTTTCGTCACTCATCCAAGTGACTTCTTCAGTCTCAGCTGACTGCAGGTTTCCCCAATCTTATAAACAGTACATTTGCATAATGACTGAAACCAGTCCACTGAAGGAACAATGGGCTGGGAGGTCAGTTCCTTAATCTTAATTATGCAAATTCTCATGACCATTGATCAACAACCACTGACCAAAACCCACTGATCAAAGCCCACTGATCAATGGCCATGAGTACCATTCACAGAGAGTTGGGGAATGGCTGCAATCACAGCATTGTAAGATGGCAAAAGATGTACCCTTAGGCCCCCTCCTCGATTCAGAGA